>NW_026973668.1:1042500-1052500 GCF_035594125.1 Scylla paramamosain
TTGCCAAGTCATTCTTCTCCCCCTCCTTGTGTATACAGTGTTGCCAGCTCACTTTTTTCATCGCACCTTGGTTCGTGGATAGTGGAAAAAAACATAACTGGTATCCGCAGGCTACTCTCTCCCTGGGGTGGACTACACACATACCCCCAGGAAGTGGAGGAGCCATGACGAGTGGATACAGCCGTGCGGATGTCGATCGGATGTGCGAGATTCTGGATACCCACTCCGTCACACAGCCCGTCACTTTTCCAATCCGCGCGGCCTTTCTTCCTCTCTCCCTGGAGGTTCTTGAGGCCTTGCTGGATCAGGTGAGTGGATGTGCGCGTTTTGTGGGTATTTTTTGGGGTGTTGCGATGATAATGAGTGTTTTTTGCGGTTTTTTTGTGGGTGAAAGTCGATATTTTGTGTTTTTTTCCTGTTTTTTTGGTGTTTTGTGTGTTTTTTAGTGGTTTTAATTAATTTGGGGTTTTGTGGGTAATTTTTGGGGTGTTGCGTAGATAATGAGTGTGTTTTTTGCGATTTTCTGTGGGTAAAAGTCGATGTTTTGTGTTTTTTTCCTGTTTTTGGGGTGTTTTGTGTGTTTTTTAGTGGTTTTAATTAATGTGTGGGTTTTGTGGGTAATTTTTGGGGTGTTGCGGAGATAATGAGTGGGTTTTTTTGCGATTTTCTGTGGGTAAAAGTTGATATTTTGTGTTTTTTTCCTGTTTTTTTGGGTGTTTTGTGTGTTTTTCAGTGGTTTAATTAGTGTGTGGGTTTTGTGGGTAATTTTTGAGGTGTTGCGGAGATAATGAGTGTGTTTTTTGCGATTTTTGTGGGTGAAAGTCGATATTTTGTGTTTTTTCCTGTTTTTTTGGTGTTTTGTGTGTTTTTCAGTGGTTTAATTAGTGTGTGGGTTTTGTGGGTAATTTTTGAGGTGTTGCGATGATAATGAGTGTGTTTTTTGCGGTTTTCTGTGGGTGAAAGTCGATATTTCATGTTTTTTTGCTGTTTTTTGGGGTGTTTTATGTGTTTTTTAGTGGTTTTATTAGTGTGCGCGTTTTGTGGGTATTTTCTGGGGTGTTGCGATGATAATGAGTGTGTTTTTTGCGATTTTTTGTGGGTGAAAGTCGATATTTTGTGTTTTTTTCCTGTTTTTTGGGTGTCGTTTTAGTTTTTTAGTGGTTTTAATTAATGTGTGAGTTTTGTGGGTAATTTTTGAGGTGTTGCGATGATAATGAGTGTGTTTTTTGCGGTTTTCTGTGGGTAAAAGTCGATATTTCATGTTTTTTTGCTGTTTTTTGGGGTGTTTTGTGTGTTTTTTAGTGGTTTTAATTAATGTGTGGGTTTTGTAGGTAATTTTTGAGGTGTTGCGGAGATAATGAGTGTGTTTTTTGCGATTTTTTGTGGGTAAAAGTCGATATTTTGCGTTTTTTTTTCCTGTTTTTTGGGGTGTCGTGTTAGTTTTTTAGTGGTTTTAATTAATGTGTGTGTTTTGTGGGTAATTTTTGAGGTGTTGCGATGATAATGAGTGTGTTTTTTGCGATTTTTTGTGGGTAAAAGTCGATATTTTGTGTTTTTTTGCTGTTTTTTGAGTGTTTTGTGTGTTTTTTAGTGGTTTTAATTAATGTGTGGGTTTTGTGGGTAATTTTTGGGGTGTTGCGGTGATAATGAGTGTGTTTTTTTGCAATTTTTTGTGGGTGAAAGTCGATATTTTGTGTTTTTTTGCTGTTTTTTTTGGTGTTTTGTGTGTTTTTCAGTGGTTTAATTAGTGTGTGGGTTTTGTGGGTAATTTTTGAGGTGTTGCGGAGATAACGAGTGTGTTTTTTTGCTGTTTTCTGTGTTTTTTTCCCTATTTCGGATCCTTATGTTAATTTTTCACTGATAATCAACCGAATTTTATAAAGTTTTGCTCATATTTCTCTCTCTCTCACTCTCTCTCACAGATCCCTGACAGCACCATCACCATCTGGAGTTTGGAGAGCGACCCGTTTGACCCCTTAGCAATAGTGACCTTACGTGACCTCCTGGGGGCCGACGCAGTGTTCCTTGACCTCCCAGAGACCCAGATGACCCAGTACTTGGAGGTCAGCAGCAGTGAGGGGAAGGGAGCGACAGGGGAGGTCACCAGTGCCTCCCTCCTGCCCACCTCCTCTATTCTGGCAACAGTGGGTATGGTATTGTGCTCAGCCTTGGCAGCACTGTATCTTTATGAGTGAGTGTGTCTGGGGGGGGTCTGGGCGGGTCTGGGGGATGTGGGGGGTGTCTCGGGGGGTGTTTGGGGTGTTTGAGAGAAAGAGAGAGAGAGAGAGATTATTATTATTATTGTTATTATTATTATTATTATTATTATTATTATTATTATTATTCTTATTTGGTTTATTTATTTATTTATTTATTTTTTGCATTCATTGTGTGTTAGTATTGAGAAGCTTCAGTTATCTCTTTAATAATTTACGTTTTCTTTGGTAACTTTATTTATTTGTTTATCTGTTTATTTATTTATTTATTTATTTATTTATTTATTTATTTATTTATTATTATTATTATTTTTTTTTTTTTTTTGCATTTATTTTGGCAGTATTCAGAAGCTTCAGTTACCCCTTTAATAATTTACGTTTTCTCTGGTAACTTTATTTATTTATTTATTTATTTATTTATTTATTTATTTATTTATTTATTTATTAGTAGTCAGAAGCTTTGGTTATCCCTTTAATAATTTACGTTTTCTCTGGTAACTTATTTATTTATTTATTTACGTTTTCTATCTTTGCAGTTTGTTGTCAATTTTTTTTTTTTTTTTTTTCGTTATTACTAATTTTACAATGTTCATAATTATTATCCTTGTCGTTTTTATCATTATTTTATTATTATTTATTTAATGATTCCAAAGTTTATCATAATTATCTCTACATTTATTTATTACTTTTTTTTTCTTTTCATTATTTTTTTCTTGATTTCAAAGGTTAAATATTCATCAGTATTTGTATTTAAACCTACATACTTATTATTATTATTATTATTATTATTATTATTATTATTATTATTATTATTATTATTATTATCTTAAAGGAACGGTTGCTTTTTTGGCTTTTCTGGTTTATATATTAGTACTTAAATAAATAATGCTTTACTTTAGTTTATAAGATTGAGAGTAATGCTTCTATTTCACTATTATTATTATTATTATTATTATTATTATTATTATTATTAATATTATTATTATCATTATTATTATTATTAAAGGAATCACTTATATTTCTTATCATTCCTTTAGCTTTATTGATTCGTATTATCCTTTATTTTATTTACTTTTTCATTCGGTATTTCATTTGGTTTATCTTAAAGGAATGACCGATCTTCCTCCTGGTTCCTTTAGCTTTTATCAATTTGTATTTATTCATCTTCATATTTATTTATCATTTATTTTTTTGTATGTCGTTGAGTTTATCTTAAAGGAATGATGAGTTCACAGTTCCTTTAGCTTATAATTATTATTTGTTTATTTATTTTAGTTTATTTTTACATTTTTTATTTGTTTTCTATTATATTTTATTATTTATTTATTTATTTTAGTTTATTTTTATATTATTTTTATTTGTTTTCTATTATATTTTATTTTTATTTATTTATTTATTTATTTTTCATTTCTTAAAGGAATAATCAGTCTTGCTTTGCGGTTCCTTTAGCTTTACCACTTCATATAATCAGTTCAAGCTTTACTTTAATGAATAAGAGTAATTTTAAGTTATAATAGATTCATTTTATGCTTGTACTTTATGTTCACTATAAACGACCAAAGCTTTTATTCATTTATTGATATTTTATTTATTTCAAGGCGTCAATGATTCGCTCCTTTAATTTTTTTTTATTTGTATATATTTTTTTGTGGTTCGTTTCGTTTATTGAGGCATTCCTTTAGTTTATTCTTTCATTTATTGCTTTGTGGATCATTCCTTTAGTTTATGTGGTCAGTGAAAATGGATTAATATCTGTGAAGTTCATTTATAATTGTTTGGTTGTTCCTTTAGTTTATTGAGGCGTTCCTTTAGTTAATCCAGTTAGTAAATGAATCGATACCAAAGTTAATTTATTTGTCATTTATTTCATGTTGTTCCTTTAGCTTATTTATTCGATTATTGATATTTTTCTTTCAGTTTCTCATAAAGGAATGATATGCAATTTTATAAGAGTATTTTTAAGGTATAAATTCCTTTGTTTATCTTAAAGGAATATTGTAATTGTGAGGCAGCTGTGTAGTTTTATCCTAAAGGAATGATGGTTATTATGTACTTTATAAAATTTGATAATAAAAGTAATATTTGCAAGTTTATCCTAAAGGAACGACACTGCTTAATTGTAAGTTTATCCTAAAGGAATGACACTTCTTACTCTACTGAATTTGATAATAAGGATGTTTATTTGTAAGTTTATCCTAAAGGAACGACACTTTATTGAACTTGGTGATAGAGATAATTACTTATAAGCTTATACTAAAGGAACGACACTTCATTCAACTTGATAATAAGGATGTTTATTTGTAAGTTTATCCTAAAGGAACGACACTTTATTGAACTTGATAATAAGGATGTTTATTTGTAAATTTATCCTAAAGGAACGACAACACTTCATTCAACTTGGTGATAAAAAGATGTTTATTTGTAAGCTTACCCTAAAGGAACTACAACACTTTATTCAACTTGGTGATAAAGAGATGTTTATTTGTAAGCTTACCCTAAAGGAACGACAATACTTTATTCAACTTGGTGATAAAAAGATGTTTATTTGTAAGCTTACCCTAAAGGAACGACAACACTTTAATCAACTTGGTGATAAAAAGATGTTTATTTGTAAGCTTACCCTAAAGGAACAACAACACTTCATTCAACTTGGTGATAAAGAGATGTTTATTTGTAAGTTTACCCTAAAGGAACGACAACACTTTATTCAACTTGGTGATAAAAGATGTTTATTTGTAAGCTTATCCTAAAGGAACGACAACACTTCATTCAACTTGGTGATAGAGATAATTATTTGTAAACATAGAAAATGGAGGAGCGAACAAATTAAATAACGAAAAGCAGAGACGAAAAAAAAAAATAATAAATAGATAAATAAAAATCTTAAAGGAACGGCACTTGAACCTAATAATAAATAAATAAATAAATAAATAAATCTATATTATTCGTGCAGTAGGGTGAGGGGGGGGGTGTCTACCGCTTAAAATATAATAAAGTTAATTTTATAATATACACTACTGTTATAATTTCACTGTTAAATATAAATAAAAACCCCAATTTATATAAAGGACTGGAGATCCTCACTACTCAACACGCATTTTCGCAAACTTTCGTACATTTAAGCCTTTTTTTTATTTATTTTTTTCTTCATACAAGTTTAAGTGTATTAACCCTTTCTCGGGCACCCATCTACACTATAACTCGTAAATTAACCAGAAATGACGTTTTGAATTAATTAATGGCGCGAAAATTATAAAGGAGATTCTATTTGGGTGTTTATAGTGATGATAGAGACTGCAACAACCAAGATGGCCGCTGCAATTATTCTCCGACTCATAAATTATTAAAAAATCGCGTTTTGAATTAATTAATGGCGTGTAAATTGTTAGAAAATTGCGTTTGGGTGTTGTAGTGATGATGATACTTTCAACACCCATTTTGAATTCATTAATGGCGCGAAAATTATAAGGATATTCTATTTGGGTGTTGTAGTGATGATGACAAACTTCAACACCCAAGATGGCCGCTCCACATTTGGAACTCGTACATTACCTCGAGAACCGAACTACAGGACGAAGAATTGTGAAAGTTGCGTTCGAGTACCGATTCGTTCGATAAAGGAGGCGTTCGGTAACCAAGGCTCCACTATGATAATGTTGATATTTTTTTGTTATTTTTTTGTTATTTAATTTTTTTTTGTAAGTAATTTTTTTTGTAATACTTTGATATATAAAAAAATGTTGAGAAATTTGTGTTTTTATTACTGTCATCTCTACTACTACTACTACTACTACTACTATTACTATTTCTGCTGGTAATAATTAGGTAAAATGATAATCTAATTTTTTTTATGTTTAATTATTAGTTATTATTATTATTACTATTACAATATAAATATGGAATGCTGAAGAATTAGAATTACAATATATATACAGAGAGAGAGAGAGAGAGAGAGAGAGGGAGAATTACATATAGAAAATCAACTGAAAGATTATATACAAAAGAAATTATATATATGTAATTAAACAACAGCTACATTAGAAACACTGATATTCGCAACACTAGCTAAAGGTATTTCAATTGCAAGCAACACTTTTATTACTCGTTTTTATTTAAATTATAGACTTTTTATTGATTTTTATTCCGAATTTCTTATTTATTTTATTTTATTTATTTATTTATTTGTTTTTTAGTAGAATTGCCAGCTATTTTGTTTGTTTGTTTGTTTGTTTGTTTGTTTGTTTATTTTTCGTGTTTTTTTTTTTTTGGGGGGGGAAGACAGTGTTGCCAACCTATCGTTTTTTTTTTTTTTTTTTTTTTTTTTTTTGAGAAGACAGTGCTGCCAACCTTTTTTTTTTTTTACTTAGTTGTCAATCAGTCGTTTTTTTCTGTATTTTGACAAAGAAGTTGCCATTTATTTATTTATTTATTTATTTATTGAGAAGACAGTGTTGCCAATCAGTCGTTATTTTGTGTATTTTGAGAAGAAAGTGTTGCCAGTTATTTATTTTATTTACTTATTTTATTTATTTATTTATTTGAGAAGACAGTGTTGCCAATCAGTCTTTTTTTAATATTCTGGATAGTACAGTGTTGCCAATCACCTGTTTTTTTTTGTGATATCTGAGTGTTTACATAAATATTTTAGAAAAGTTGAAAATTTAAGTACAAAAAAATAAACACAACATTTTAATACGAACAAAAAAAATAATAATTAGTTTTTTATATATATATTTTTTACAACACTAGGGAACTGAATAGAAAAATAACATAATGCTACTTTTATAATTACTTAGTGTATTATAAAAGGGAATTACTTAAAGGAACGACAGATTACAACATTTTTAAGGCACGTTTTCTTTGTGTTCCTTTAACTTTTTTTTTTATAATTACGTATTTTTAAGAAAGCTGCAAATTTGAATAGAAAAATAATTAGAATGTTTTAATATTAGCAGAAAATTATTATCTAGTTATATATATATATATGTGTGTCCCTTAGAAATGTATATAATTGGTCTATATAATTAATCTATGTAATTGTTTAACTCGTGTAGATTATTATTATTATTATTATTATTATTATTATTATTATTATTTAAAGGGATAAACTAATCACAACCACAAACATACACAAACAATAATAATAATAATAATAATAATAATAATAATAATAATAATAAGCAAATAACTGCAATTAATACAGTACTTCCCTGCAATAATCACGATAATAATAATAATAATAATAATAATAATAATAATAATAATAATAAATCAGAATATGATATAGGCATCGTTCAAAGTTAGGTTGGCGAGGAAGCTCCGCCCCCTCTGCTTGTATGGAGCTTCTGATTGGTCCATTCAAAATGCTACCCCCCTCCCCCTAACTTGACATGAATGAAATGTGAACAATAAACAAATATGCAGATCTTCACTATAATAATAATAATAATAATAATAATAATAATAATAATAATAATAATAATAATAATAATAAAGAAAAATACAAAACCTAAAGGAAAGTACTTATCGTTCCTTTAATATTTGCGTTAAAAAAATTGAGTATAATAATAATTAAATAAAAATAAACGTCCTTTTTAATACAATGGCGAGAAATCAACCAAGAAATAAATAAACATTAACATAATAAAAAGAAAATGTAAGTTTCTTTAATGTATTGACCATAAAAATAATAATAATAATAATAATGAACAATTAAATAAAAAAAAATAAAAAATTCTTCTAACACTCGAAAAAAACAGTAATAACAAAAACAATAAAAAATAACTAAAAAAAATATATAAATGACAAAAAAAAAAAAAAAAAAAAAACTAAAGGAACAACACACAAGTCATTCCTTTAATATTTAGGCACGTCAACGTTGGGGGGTTGTGGCGGCGTGGTGGTGGTGGTGGTGGTGGTGCGCGGGGGCTGGTTGGCGGACAGGGCCCCCTCCCGCCACTTTTTATAATAAATGAAAGCGTTGAAGCCAAATATTATCATTCCCACGAAGCTGAAGAAGGCGGCCACTGCAAAGGCGTCCCCTGCCCTGAAATAATAATGATAATAATAATAATAATAACGAAATATTTTTACATTAGTCTGCCATAATTTGCCATTTTCCTTTATAGTCTTTAAAGAAAACGTAGGTAAACAATAATTCTCTCCCTCTCTCTCTCTCTCAGTCTTTATGTTTTTATATTTCTGCTCTCTCTCTCTCTCTCTCTCTCTCTCTCTCTCTCTCTCTCTCTCTCTCTCTCTCTCTCTCTCTCTCACCCCTGGCTGGCGTAGTCGGCGGCCACACAGCCAGAGACGAACCAGAAGAAGGTCCAGATGCATGTGTAGCCTAACTCCTGCAAGGGAATACACACATTAGAACCAAGGGAATAAGTCTCTCTCTCTCTCTCTCTCTCTCTCTCTCTCTCTCTCTCTCTCTCTCTGAACTTTAATATCGAAAAAAAAAACAATTCTCTCTCTCTCTCAGACACCCACAGCTTCCCAACAGCCTTCCACAGCTTCTCACAGCCTTCCACAGCCCACCAATAGCCTTCCACAGCTTCTCACAGCCTTCCACAGCCCACCAACAGCCTTCCACAGCTTCTCACAGCCTTCCACAGCCTTCCACAGCCCACCAACAGCCTTCCACAGCATCTCAAAGCCTTCCACAGCCCACCAATAGCCTTCCACAGCCTTCCACAGCTTCTCACAGCCTTCCACAGCCTTCCAGAGACAGCCTACACCCTCCCACAGCCCAGGAACACACCAGGAGACCCCAGGGCACCACGGACAGCAGAACCACAGCGTTGATGCAGTGCAGGAACAGCAGAACAGCACTCGTCCAGAACGCTGCCATTGAAACGAAAGATATCCAATTGGCTGGGCTGCTTCTGGGATAGTCTGACGCCATTACTGAGATGAAGACTATCACTGCGACTATCTGTAGGGGTAGTAGTAGTAGTAGTAGTAGTAGTAGTAGTAGTAGTAGTAGTAGTAGTTTTTTTTTTCAAATTTTTATCACTATTCTGTCCACCTCCCTAGTGCAAGAGTTAACCAGTATTCTCAGTCTTTCACCACTATTCTGTCCACCTCCCTAGTGCAAGAGTTAACCAGTATTCTCAGTCTTTCACCACTATTCTGTCCACCTCCCTAGTGCAAGAGTTAACCAGTATTCTCAGTCTTTCACCACTATTCTGTCCACCTCCCTAATGCAAGAGTTAACCAGTATTCTCAGTCTTTCACCACTATTCTGTCCACCTCCCTAATGCAAGAGAGTTAACCAGTATTCTCAGTCTTTCACCACTATTCTGTCCACCTCCCTAATGCAAGAGTTAACCAGTATTCTCAGTCTTTCACCACTATTCTGTCCACCTCCCCAATGCAAGAGTTAACCAGTATTCTCAGTCTTTCACCACTATTCTGTCCACCTCCCCAATGCAAGAGTTAACCAGTATTCTCAGTCTTTCACCACTATTCTGTCCACCTCCCTAGAGCAAGAGTTAACCAGTATTCTCCCCACTCTCTCTCTCTCTCTCTCTCTCTCTCTCTCTCTCTCTCTCTCTCTCTCTCTCTTACCAAATG
This sequence comes from Scylla paramamosain, assembly GCF_035594125.1. Lineage (NCBI taxonomy): Eukaryota > Metazoa > Arthropoda > Malacostraca > Decapoda > Portunidae > Scylla > Scylla paramamosain. Next base: position 1,052,292 of record NW_026973668.1, read on the forward strand.
TGCAATCTTAAGTTTTCCTTCATAAATTTTAAGATGCGCTGTGTTTATAAAAATTTTCTTCTCACTGACGCCATCTTGGGGAGGTGAGGTGGTGGTGGTGTGGCTTGTAGGAAATGACATTGCTGTGGGAGAGAGAGAGAGAGAGAGAGAGAGAGAGAGAGAGAGAGAGAGAGAGAGAGAGAGAGAGAGAGAGAGAGAGAGAGGTTGTT
>NW_026973668.1:1057500-1062500 GCF_035594125.1 Scylla paramamosain
TCTGCTTTGTGTCAATGACTGGCTTCTGGTTCACGGGAATCCTTCTGGTTCTTTACGTCCTTCATGTGATTGAGAAGTTTCAGAGGATCCCGTGGTTAAAATTGGTGAGTTTTTTTTCATTTGGGTTACGTCAGGGTGGGTAGACTAAGTTAGGCTAGGTTACGTTCAGCTACAAACATTTTTAGCGGTGTTTTGAAGATGTTTTTGCTACCATTAGCGTAGGAACCTTGTTAATCTGTCACTGGAACCATGAAAACACCCTTAATATCTCTCTGGTTGGGTTAGGCTACGTTTGGTTCAGCTAGAAACATTTTTAGCGGTGTTTTGAAGGCTGTTTTTGCTACCATTAGCGTAGGAACCTTGTTAATCTGTCACTGGAACCATGAAAACACCATTAATATCTCTCTGGTTGGGTTAGGCTACGTTTGGTTCAGCTAGAAACATATTTAGCGGTGTTTCCAAGACTGTTTTTGCTACCATTAGCGTAGGAACCTTGTTAATCTGTCACTGGAACCATGAAAACACCCTTAATATATCTCTGGTTGGGATAGGCTACGTTTGGTTCAGCTATAAACATTTTTAGCGGTGTTTTGAAGATGTTTTTGCTACCATTAGCGTAGAAACCTTGTTAATCTGTCACTGGAACCATGAAAACACCATTAATATCTCTCTGGTTGGGTTAGGCTACGTTTGGTTCAGCTAGAAACATATTTAGCGGTGTTTTGAAGATGTTTTTGCTACCATTAGCGTAGGAACCTTGTTAATCTGTCACTGGAACCATGAAAACACCATTAATATATCTCTGGTTGGGTTAGGCTACGTTTGGTTCAGCTACAAATAGTTTTAGCGGTGTTTTGAAGACTGTTTTTGCTACCATTAGCGTAGGAACCTTGTTAATCTGTCACTGGAACCATGAAAACACCATTAATATCTCTCTGGTTCGGTTAGGTTAGGTTAGGTTCAGCTACAAATAGTTTTAGCGGTGTTTCCAAGACTGTTTTTGCTACCATTAGCGTAGGAACCTTGTTAATCTGTCACTGGAACCATGAAAACACCATTAATATCTCTCTGGTTGGGTTAGGCTACGTTTGGTTCAGCTAGAAACATATTTAGCGGTGTTTTGAAGATGTTTTTGCTACCATTAGCGTAGAAACCTTGTTAATCTGTCACTGGAACCATGAAAACACCATTAATATCTCTCTGGTTGGGTTAGGCTACGTTTGGTTCAGCTAGAAACATTTTTAGCGGTGTTTTGAAGATGTTTTTGCTACCATTAGCGTAGGAACCTTGTTAATCTGTCACTGGAACCATGAAAACACCATTAATATCTCTCTGGTTGGGTTAGGCTACGTTTGGTTCAGCTAGAAACATATTTAGCGGTGTTTTGAAGACTGTTTTTGCTACCATTAGCGTAGGAACCTTGTTAATCTGTCACTGGAACCATGAAAACACCATTAATATCTCTCTGGTTGGGTTAGGCTACGTTTGGTTCAGCTAGAAACATATTTAGCGGTGTTTTGAAGACTGTTTTTGCTACCATTAGCTTAGAAATCTCGTTAATCTGTCACTGGAACCATGAAAACACCCTTAATATATCTCTGGTTGGGTCAGGTTAGGTTAGGTTCAGCTATAAACATTTTTAGCGGTGTTTTGAAGGCTGTTTTTGCTACCATTAGCGTAGGAACCTTGTTAATCTGTCACTGGAACCATGAAAACACCATTAATATATCTCTGGTTGGGTCAGGCTACGTTTGGTTCAGCTAGAAACATATTTAGCGGTGTTTTGAAGGCTGTTTTTGCTACCATTAGCGTAGGAACCTTGTTAATCTGTCACTGGAACCATGAAAACACCATTAATATCTCTCTGGTTGGGTTAGGCTACGTTTGGTTCAGCTAGAAACATATTTAGCGGTGTTTTGAAGACTGTTTTTGCTACCATTAGCGTAGGAACCTTGTTAATCTGTCACTGGAACCATGAAAACACCATTAATATATCTCTGGTTGGGTTAGGCTACGTTTGGTTCAGCTATAAACATATTTAGCGGTGTTTTCAAGACTGTTTTTGCTACCATTAGTGTAGAAACCTTGTTAATCTGTCACTGGAACCATGAAAACACCATTAATATCTCTCTGGTTGGGTCAGGCTACGTTTGGTTCAGCTAGAAACATTTTTAGCGGTGTTTTGAAGATGTTTTTGCTACCATTAGCTTAGAAATCTTGTTAATCTGTCACTGGAACCATGAAAACACCATTAATATCTCTCTGGTTGGGTTAGGCTACGTTTGGTTCAGCTAGAAACATTTTTAGCGGTGTTTTGAAGGCTGTTTTTGCTACCATTAGCGTAGGAACCTTGTTAATCTGTCACTGGAACCATGAAAACACCATTAATATCTCTCTGGTTGGGTCAGGCTACGTTTGGTTCAGCTAGAAACATATTTAGCGGTGTTTTGAAGGCTATTTTTGCTACCATTAGCTTAGAAATCTTGTTAATCTGTCACTGGAACCATGAAAACACCATTAATATATCTCTGGTTGGGTTAGGCTACGTTAGGTTCAGCTAGAAACATTTTTAGCGGTGTTTTGAAGGCTGTTTTTGCTACCATTAGCGTAGGAACCTTGTTAATCTGTCACTGGAACCATGAAAACACCATTAATATCTCTCTGGTTGGGTTAGGCTAGGTTAGGTTCAGCTACAAACATTTTTAGCGGTGTTTTGAAGATGTTTTTGCTACCATTAGCGTAGGAACCTTGTTAATCTGTCACTGGAACCATGAAAACACCATTAATATCTCTCTGGTTGGGTCAGGCTACGTTTGGTTCAGCTAGAAACATATTTAGCGGTGTTTTGAAGATGTTTTTGCTACCATTAGCGTAGGAACCTTGTTAATCTGTCACTGGAACCATGAAAACACCATTAATATCTCTCTGGTTAGGTTAGGCTACGTTAGGTTCAGCTATAAACATTTTTAGCGGTGTTTTCAAGACTGTTTTTGCTACCATTAGCGTAGGAACCTTGTTAATCTGTCACTGGAACCATGAAAACACCATTAATATCTCTCTGGTTGGGTTAGGCTACGTTTGGTTCAGCTACAAACATTTTTAGCGGTGTTTTGAAGGCTGTTTTTGCTACCATTAGCGTAGGAACCTTGTTAATCTGTCACTGGAACCATGAAAACACCATTAATATCTCTCTGGTTAGGTTAGGCTACGTTAGGTTCAGCTATAAACATTTTTAGCGGTTACCAAGACTGTTTTTGCTACCATTAGCGTAGAAACCTTGTTAATCTGTCACTGGAACCATGAAAACACCATTAATATATCTCTGGTTGGGTTAGGCTACGTTTGGTTCAGCTATAAACATTTTTAGCGGTGTTTTGAAGATGTTTTTGCTACCATTAGCTTAGAAATCTTGTTAATCTGTCACTGGAACCATGAAAACACCATTAATATCTCTCTGGTTGGGTTAGGCTAGGTTAGGTTCAGCTAGAAACATTTTTAGCGGTGTTTTGAAGATGTTTTTGCTACCATTAGTGTAGAAACCTTGTTAATCTGTCACTGGAACCATGAAAACACCCTTAATATATCTCTGGTTAGGTTAGGCTACGTTAGGTTCAGCTACAAACATTTTTAGCGGTGTTTTGAAGGCTGTTTTTGCTACCATTAGCGTAGGAACCTTGTTAATCTGTCACTGGAACCATGAAAACACCATTAATATCTCTCTGGTTGGGTTAGGCTACGTTAGGTTCAGCTACAGACATATTTAGCGGTGTTTTGAAGGCTGCTTTTGCTACCATTAGCGTAGAAATCTTGTTAATCTGTCACTGGAACCATGAAAACACCCTTAATATATCTCTGGTTGGGTTAGGCTACGTTTGGTTCAGCTAGAAACATTTTTAGCGGTGTTTTGAAGATGTTTTTGCTACCATTAGCGTAGAAATCTTGTTAATCTGTCACTAGAACCATGAAAACACCATTAATATATCTCTGGTTGGTCAGGCTACGTTTGGTTCAGCTACAAACATTTTTAGCGGTTACCAAGACTGTTTTTGCTACCATTAGTGTAGAAACCTTGTTAATCTGTCACTGGAACCATGAAAACACCCTTAATATCTCTCTGGTTGGGTTAGGCTACGTTAGGTTCAGCTATAAACGTTTTTAGCGGTGTTTCCAAGACTGTTTTTGCTACCATTAGCGTAGAAATCTTGTTAATCTGTCACTGGAACCATGAAAACACCCTTAATATATCTCTGGTTGGGTCAGGCTACGTTTGGTTCAGCTAGAAACATATTTAGCGGTGTTTTGAAGACTGTTTTTGCTACCATTAGTGTAGAAACCTTGTTAATCTGTCACTGGAACCATGAAAACACCATTAAAAACCCTCGCAGCTAAATTTATACCATTTTCAAAGCAATCTTAAAAGTGAAGCAGGGTTTTCAATACAAGGGCAGTCAGATGCGCTAGATTGGTAACACTATCAGTAACCTAACCCTTTTGCCACACCCTGTACATATTTTATCGAAGTTTTATTAAAATGCCATCATTATTTATTGCATCTAACCACCACCACCACCGCCACCACCACAGGAGCTGGGGTACTGTGCATTGTGGGTGTTGCTGTATTTAATCGCCGCTTCAGTATGCATCTACCGTGGCGGGGCGGATTCGGCGGCTGGCTTCTTCGGCTACGTTTCCATGTGCATTTACGCAGCAGACGCCTTCCTCAAGTTCAAAGCCTGGCGAGCTGGGGAACTGGCGCAGGGACAAAGGCAGATGCAGCCCGCCCCTGAGCTGGCTTCCCCTGGGGCTTACTAAAGGGGGTTTATGAGAAAAATGTCCCCAGGAGCCGAAGTGGTTGGCGCCGAAAATGTCTGAGTGAGATCTGAAGGGGGGACTTTATTATTTTTTTCTTTTTTATGTTTTTCTTTATTTCTAAGCTTTTCGGGAATTTAAGGGCTTTGTCAGGGGCGCAGGGGCAGAAGAAAACGCAGCTTGCCCCTAAT
>NW_026973668.1:1082500-1095000 GCF_035594125.1 Scylla paramamosain
GGTAAGGTTGGTACCACTGCTACTACTACTACTATTTATATTTATCCAAGTAAAAGTAGTCAGTCTTTCAGTTTAGTAGTAGTAGTAGTAGTAGTAATCAATTGTAAAGGCATATTAAACATTCTCTCTCTTTTTCTCTGTGTGTCTCTCTCTCTCTCTCTCTGTCTCTCTGTCTCTCTCTCACCCTGAACTGCTTAAAGATCCCAGCAGTCTCTCTCTCCTCCTCGTCTTCAAACGTCTCTCTTCTTTGCCAGAAAAAAACTTGCAAATCTGTGCTTCAGTTTGTCTTCCTGTTTTTGTTTCTCTTCCTCCTTCATCCTCCTCTCCTCCTCCTTCAACCTCCTCTCTTCCTCCTTCAACCTCCTCTCCTCCTCCTTCATTCTCCTCTCCTCCTCCTTCCTCTGTTGCTCTTCTTCCTTCTTCTGTCTCCTGGCGCTGAAAGGAAGGGGGATAATATGAATATAGAAGGAAATAAATAAATAAACAAATAAATAAATAAATAAATAAATAAACAAACAAACTTACTCTAATTCTTCTTGTCTCTTCTTCCTTGAGTCTTCCTTCAGTTTCTCCTTCTCCTCCTTCTGTTTTTGTCTCTCCTCTTCCTTCTCCTTCCTCTTCTTCTCCTTCTCTGCCTGTTCTTCCTGTTTCTTTTTCTCTCTCTCCTTCCTCTTCTCCTCTCTCTCTCTCTTCCTCTCTTCTCTCTCTCTCTCTCTCTCTATTTGTTTTGGAGTTAGTCTCTTCTTTCGCTCTCTCATCTCCTGTTTATTCTTGTCTTCTTTCTCCTCTTCCTTCCTCTTCTTCTCTTCCTCCTCCTCCTCTTCTTCTTCTTCTTCTTCGTTTTCTGGCTTGGTATCGTCTTCCTCTTCTTCCTCTTTCTTCTCCTCCTCCTCCTCCTTCTGCTTCACCTCCTCTTTCTCTTCCTCCTCCTTCTTCTTCTTCTTCTTCACCTCCTCCTCCTCCTTCTGGCTTCACGTCCTCTTTCTCTTCCTCCTCCTCCTCCTTCTTCTTCTTCTTCTTCACCTCCTCCTCCTCCTTCTGCTTCACGTCCTCTTTCTCTTCCTCCTCCTCCTTCTTCTTCTTCTTCACCTCCTCCTCCTCCTTCTGCTTCATCTCCTCTTTCTCTTCCTCCTCCTCCTTCTTCTTCTTCTTCTTCACCTCCTCCTCTTCCTTCTTCTTAAAATAGTTCGTTATCTTCCCTGGTGTCTTCTTCCTCTTCTTCTCCTCCTCCTCCTCCTCCTCTTCCTTCTTCTCTTCTTCCTCTTCTTTTTTTATTTGTTTTTCTTCAATTTTGTCTTTATTTTCTTTCTTTTCTTCCTCCTCCTCCTCCTCCTCTTCTTCTTCTTTTTGTTTTGGTTCTAATTTCTCTTCTTTTATTCCTTCTTCTTCTTCTTCCTTCTCCTCCTCTTCTTCTTTTTCTTTGTCTTCTTTTTCCTCTTCCTCCTCCTTCTTTTCTTTCTCCTTCTCCTCCTCTTTCTCTTTCCCCTCCTCCTCCTTCTTCTTCTCTTCCTTTTCTTCCTCCTCCTCCTCCACCTCTTCTATCTTCTTCTTCTTCCCTCCTGCAGTCTTCCCATTAATCTTAGTCTTCCTCTTCCTCCCAAGAATGCACGCCTCTTCTTCCTTCTCCTCCTCTTCTTCCTTCTTCTCCTCCTCCTCTTCCTTCTTCTCATTTTTATTCTTCTTTATCTTCCTAGTCTGCTCTCTCTTCTTCCCTTCCTTCTTCTTCTTCTTCTTCTTCTCCTCTTCCTTCTTCCTCTTCTTCCCTTCCTCCTCTTTCATCTTCCTCCTCAAAACATTCTCCTTCTCTTCCTTGCTCTTTGAAGAGGAGGAAGAGGAGGAGGAGGAGGAGGCGGGGGAGGAGGAGGAGAGGAAAAGAGGGAGGAGTCTTCTTGTCTTCTCTACTGGCCTCTTCTTTGCTACTGGGCTCTCCTCCTCCTCCTCCTCCTCCTCCTCTTCCTCCTCTTTCTTGTCCTTGTCGGCCATCTTGGAGGAGCTGTGGAGAGAGAGAGAGAGAGGTAAGTGGCGAGAAAGAGAGAGAAAAACAACAACAACAATAACAACAGCAAATTTAAACCCACCTCTTCTTCTTCTGAACAATAACTTTTGATCTTCCTCTCTTCCTCTTCTCCCCCTCACCACCACCACCACCACCACCACCACCGCGGGCAGCCCCACACACCGAAAGACGCCTCTTCTTCGCTGTCTGTGCGTCTCCTGCAGGGCCAGAGGGAGAGGCTGACCGAGAGGGAAGGGCGGGGCAATGCTGGGTTCTGGAGTCGAGAGGGGCGAACGGCAGCCGACCTGGAGTAATCAGAGTTTTTTTTTATATATAGGAGTGATACTGGCCAAGGGCAACGCAAATCTAATAAAAAAAATGTCCACTGGAATGTCAGTCCCACAAAAGGGTCAAAGCAGTGGTCAGAAATTGGTGGATAAGTGTGTTGAAACCTCCCTCTTGCAGGAATTCAAGTCATAGGAAGGTGGAAATACAGAAGCAGGCAGGGAGTTCCAGAGTTTACCATAGAAAGGGGATGAATGATTGAGAATACTGGTTAACTCTTGCGTTAGAGAGGTGGACAGAATAGTGGTGAAAGACTGAGAATACTGGTTAACTCTTGCATTAGGGAGGTGGACAGAATAGTGGTGAAAGACTGAGAATACTGGTTAACTCTTGCATTAGGGAGGTGGACAGAATAGTGGTGAAAGACTGAGAATACTGGTTAACTCTTGCACTAGGGAGGTGGACAGAATAGTGGTGAGAGAAAGAAGAAAGTGTTGTGCAGTGAGGCCGCGGAAGGAGGGGAGGCATGCAGTTAGCAAGATCAGAAGAGCAGTTAGCGTGAAAATAGCGGGAGAAGACAGCTAGATGTGCAACACTGCGGCGGTAAGAGAGAGGCTGAAGACAGTCAGTTAGAGGAGAGGAGTTGATGAGACGAAAAGCTTTTGAGTGTGTGTGTGTGTGTGTGTGTGTGTGTGTGTGTGTGTGTGTGTGTGTGTGTGTGTGTGTGTGTGTGTTATTTTTTTTCATTTTTTTTTGTTTGTGTGTTTTTGTGTGTGTTCTTAAAAAAAAACCTTATAAGACAGAGAGAGAGAGAGAGAGAGAGGAGAGAGAGAGAGAGAGAGAGAGAGAGAGAGAGAGAGAGAGAGAGAGAGAGAGAGAGAGAGAGAGAGAGAGAGAGACTTACTTTGCTTCAGTTTCTTACTAAGAGAGCTGGCCACTTCTTGCCTCCCCACCTCTCCAACTGTAATAGAAACACAACTATTAACACACACAACACACACACACACACACACACACACACACACACACACACACACACTCTCCCCCTCTCCCCCTCTCTCTATGTCAGTTTTTCAAGGTCACACACAAGATCAGCCAAGTTCTCAAGGTTTTTTTAAATTTTTGGTGTAGAATTTTGTATTAATCTATCACTGGAACCTTGAAAACACCCTTCAGAACCCCAGTAACTTCCACACCAGCCTGTTAAACTATTAGAACCTTGAAAAAACCCCCAATAACTTCCACTACAGCCTGTTAAACTATCAGAACCTTGAAAAACCCCCAATAACTTCCACTACAGCCTGTTAAACTATCCCTGGAACCTTGAAAACCCCAATAACTTTCACTACAGCCTGTTAAACTATTAGAACCTTGAAAAACCCCCAATAACTTCCACTACAGCCTGTTAAACTATTAGAACCTTCAAAAACCCCCAATAACTTCCACTACAGCCTGTTTAACTACTGCAACGCCTTCTGTTAACTAAATTCTTTTCTGTAACGAGTCAAAAATACTAGAGATACAATTCTAATCAGTATTTAAGGAGAATTAAAGCACTGAAATGCTACAAAACGCCTCAAAATACCTTCTAAATTAAATTACAACCATTAATTTATATAGACTTTCGTTAATAATTTCTTACAACACATAACAGTATATATATAAGGTCTACCGTCACTTCACAAGCTTCCTATGACCAAACACACGCCAAACAAACACCAAACAGCGAAAAAACACCGGAAATTATCAAGAAAACACTAATAAATGAAAACAATAACATAATTTTACAGCTCATCAGACGGGTCAGCTTTGCACAGCGACCAACCCTTAAATAACCACTAATATCTCCACTCAGGGCTAAGTTAGGGAGCTCTCCTTGCCACTACCTCTTCTCAGGGCCTTCACTCACTTATCTCACAATCCTCGTCCATGGCGCCCTCCAAGAAGCAGAGATATCGGGGGAAATAGTGACAGTACTTCAGGCTCCTTTCCTTCCCGCCCTCCAATCCTTCTCCAGCTGTTCAGTGTACTAAGATTTCGCGGGAAGCGTTCTGATTGGTGGAGGGTTGGATGTAAACAAGCCGCCAGCCAATCACGGGCCGAGTAAAGTTCAGTGTCCCTACGTGAGGGATAATGAGTATAAATTTTTTTTTTTATTTAATGATCTAATGATTTAATGAGTGTTTTGGTGGGTGAATAATTAAATGTGGTAATTGTGGGGGTGATATTTTGGTTTTTGTTGGAGAAAAGACTTAACTAGGAGAAAAAATAAAAACTAGCCTATTTTATTTATTTATTTAACTATATACAACATATTTGCATTATGTCTTGGTAATTAAAACAGACACTTGAACTATTTAAAAAAAAAACCTGAAGTGGGCAATTAATGTTAAACTACCAGTGAAGAGATGATTATGTATTTACTTACGGGGGAGCCACTGTTACACCTGTACAACATGACCTATCACAAGCAACACTCCCTGAAGCATGGAAGACACCAAACATTGTCCCCATACCAAAACCAGGTGAAGGAAACAAGTATATATATACAAAATGACATACAAACTGATGGAAAGAATATTGCTGACTCACCTTTCCTACAAAACGGGGCCCTTACATTTTAACGTGAACGGTTTTGTTAAACACAGAAGTACTGCTAACTGCCTCTCCAACTATTACCGTTAAGCCAAGACAGCAGTGTTTCTCGTTATTGAAAAGCCATTTGACAACGTAGCCGCTGACCAACCTCCATGAACCCACTATTGTCATGGTTGCAGCAGTACTTAACCACCAGGAAGGCTCGTGTTGTGTTCCAGGGAGAGACATCTTGACTACACGCACCTGGAACATGGAATACCACAGGGAGGAGTCCTAAGCCCAACGTTATTTAATATTATGGACGCCCTTGCCAGACTTCCATATCCACGAGGGACGCAACAAATAGGGTAACTCGGCTTCATCTTCAGCCAAGTGTAAAGAACTCGGCTTCATCTTCAGCCAAGTGTGAAGAACTCGGCTTCATCTTCAGCCAAGAGTGAAGAACTCGGCTTCATCTTCAGCCAAGAGTGAAGAACTCGGCTTAATCTTCAGCCAAATGTGAAGAACTCGGCTTCATCTTCAGCCAAGAGTGAAGAACTCGGCTTAATCTTCAGCCAAGAGTGAAGAACCCGGCTTAATCTTCAGCCAAGTCTGGAGAACTCGGCTTCATCTCCCACACACACACGACCCACGCCTACCAAGCTGAGACTACAGGGCTACGATTAATATTGAGTGGCCTCCCATCGATATTTTAGCGTCTTGTCACCCCTAATAACACCTGGAAGCCCTAGATCCAGCATTTGAAGGGCAAGTACCGGGCCAGAAACAAGATTATGAAGATGCTGTCATGGCGTGATATGGAAGCATCGGCCAGACTTATAAATGAGTCCCTACAAGTCTCTCGTGCGGTGACTCAGACTATGCCAGCCCTGCTTTACTCATTATGACAAACAATCACCCTTCAAACTATCCGAAATGAGTCGTTAAGAGGCGTGGGAGCCCTGAATTGGATAGTTTAAGGAGTAAGGATGGACTCGCAGTAACAAATGGTGCCTCTAATATTACTAGTGCCTACAAATGCTGTGATTTTATATTTTATTTATTTATGTATTCAAACATCATCGTGGTAAGACTGTCCATTAGGGATCAACACTCTTTTTTCTCTAATTATATTGTATTTTATTTTTTTTTTCGTGAATAAAAGCATTAAATCAAATCTCTCTCTCTCTCTCTCTCTCTCTCTCTCTCTCTCTCTCTCTCTCTTCTCTCTCTCTCTCTCTCTCTCTCTCTCTCTCTCTCTCTCTCTCTCTCTCACAAATATAGTTTTAACAAGTAATATTTTAACTAGTAGCACAAAAAAAAGCTAGTAGTTTTTATACCTACATATATTTAAATTATTCTTAAAAAAAAATTAACTAGAGTTTTGCTATATAAAAAAAAATAAATAAATAAATAAAAAACCTTCAATTTTCTGTATATCTTCGTTTGTCTGTGAATTGATACATAAATTTTCTCTTATTCTATCGCCACATCTATCCTGCAATTCTTTTTTATTTGTTAATGAAAGAATATTTTCCTTTTTTTTTTTTTTTTAATTTTCGGGAAGTGAACCAGCTACAATTCAAATCTCCCGCGGAAAAGAAAACGGATGACATTCAAAGATACACTATAATATTTTCCCTCCTCTTCTTTCATTCCCTCCATTCTTGATATATATTTCTTTTAACAATATACCAAGATAAATTAATAATAAATGAATGAATATATACCATTTTCATCATACATAACAATCTATCTATGAACCTATAAAATTATATATATATTTACGTATTTACCCTTCTATCTACCTATTAACCTTATCTATTGCACATCCTACGTATATATTATAATTTTCCTTGTATTTTAACCCAGCTGTGTATTGTATATCGTGTTATTTTTTCATATTTCTCAAAAAAAAAAAGTCTCCGTGAAGTGCAACTGACCACCACCATCACCACCGCCGCCATCAGCTGTTCAGCATAAACAAAACACGGTCAGGTATATTCTCACTTCTCCCGGCAATATTTCCCACAATTCCACATTTTCGCGATCCCTGAAGTGGAGGAGGAGGAGAAGACACCCCGAGGAGCAACTGTGGAGGAGGACGAGAGGAGAGGAGGAAAGATGGAGGAGTTGGAGGAAGAAATTTCTCTCTTGGGCCAACTAGTGGACATTGAGATAGGAAGGAGAGAGAAGAGGCCGCTGTGTTCAAGGTGTAGGTGAGTGCTAGATGTGTGTGGGTGTGTTTGGGTGTATCTGGGTGTGTTTGGGTGTATCTGGGTGTGTTTTGGTGTGTTTTGGGTGTTTGAGTGTGTTTTGGGTGTTTTTTGGATGTATTTGGGTGTGTTTTGGTGTGTTTGAGTGTGTTTGGGTGTGTTTTGGGTGTGTTCTGGGTGTGTTTTGGTGTGTTTGAGTGTGTTTGGGTGTGTTTTGGGCGTGTTTGAGTGTGTTTTGGGTGTGTTTGAGTGTGTTTGGGTGTGTTTTGGGTGTTTTTGGGTGTGTTTGGGTGTATCTGGGTGTGTTTGGGTGTGTTTGAGTGTGTTTGGGTGATTGTGATGTGTTGTGTGTGTGTGTGGGTTGTTTGGGTGTGTTTTGGTGTGTTTTGGGTGTGTTTGGGTGTGTTTGAGTGTGTGTGTGTGTTTGGGTGTGTTTGGGTGTGTTTTGGTGTGTTTTGGGTGTGTTTTGGGTGTGTTTGGGTGTGTTTGAGTGTGTTTTGGGTGTTTTGGGTGTGTTTGGGTGTGTTTTGGGTGTGTTTGGGTGTGTTTGGGTGTGTTTGAGTGTGTTTGGGTGTATTTTTGGTGTTTTGGGTGTGTTTGAGTGTGTTTGGGTGTGTTTTTGGGTGTTTTTGGTGTGTTTTGGGTGTTTTGGGTGATTGGGTGTGCTTTGGTGTGTTTTGAGTGTGTTTTGGGTGTGTGTGAGTGTGTGTGTGTGTTTACGGTAGGTCAGATGTTGAAGTTAGGTTTAAATAAAGTTAGGTTAAGTTTATTTATTTATTTATTTGTCATTGTGTGTGTTTGTTACCTTGTTTTATGTTAATTTGGTGTTTTTTTTGTTTGTTTTTGTGTGTTTGTGTGTTTGTGTGTTTTTTTCTCGATGTGTTTTTATTTATTTATTTTTGTGTGTGTGTGTGTGTTTACCATTTTTTTGTTTTTTTCTTTGTTTTTTTGGATATTTTTATTTTATTTATTTGTGTGCGTGTGTGTGTGTGTGTTTGTGTGTGTTCATATTTTTCTTGTTTTTATTCAGTGATTGTGTGTTTTTTTTGTGTGTTTTTTGTGTTTTTTTTTATTTTTCGTATTGTTTTCGATGTTTTTTGTATATTTTCTGCATATATTTGTGTTCTTCTGTGTATTATTAACTTTCCACATGTTTTTTTTTCGTATTTTCCTATATTATTTAGCGTTATTGAAATATTTATACACAATTCTTATTTTTTTTTTTGCACAGTACCACATTGCACTGAAAATTTAACTAAGTTCCCGCTGAAAATACATCTTAAACGTTTTCTTTCATTACCCATTTTCTTCTTCATTTAACGAGTATTTTCTTCTAACAAACATTTAAATATTTACAAACAATTCCCTTTATTTATTGCACAGTACCACATTGCACTGAAAATTTAACTAAGTTCCCGCTGAAAATACATCTTAAACGTTTTCTTTCATTACCCATTTTCTTCTTCACCATTTAACGAGTATTTTCTTCCAACAAACATTTAAATATTTACAAACAATTCCCTTTATTTATTGCACAGTATCACATTGCACTGAAAATTTAACTAAGTTCCCGCTGAAAATACATCTTAAACGTTTTCTTTCATTACCCATTTTCTTCTTCATTTAACGAGTATTTTCTTCCAACAAACATTTAAATATTTACAAACAATTCCCTTTATTTATTGCACAGTACCACATTGCACTGAAATTTTAACTAAGTCCCCGCTGAAAATCCATCTTAAACGTTTTCTTTCATTACCCATTTTCTTCTTCATTTAACGAGTATTTTCTTCCAACAAACATTTAAATATTTACAAACAATTCCCTTTATTTATTGCACAGTACCACATTGCACTGAAAATTTAACTAAGTTCCCGCTGAAAATACATCTTAAACGTTTTCTTTCATTACCCATTTTCTTCTTCACTATATAACGAGTATTTTCTTCCAACCAAAGTTTATTTAAATATTTATATACAATTCTTATTTATTGCACAGTACCACATTGCACTCAAAATTTAACTAAGTCCCCGCTGAAAAATCCATCTTAAACGTTTTCTTTCATTACCCATTTTCTTCTTCATATAACGAGTATTTTCTTCACCTATCACCCCCACAGGCGCCCCCGGGGAGTGTGCTGGTGCGAGGGGCTAGGGGGGGCAATGGTGACAATAAAGAGCCATATTTTGGTTTTACAACACCCCCACGAAGAGAAAAGATGTCTAAGAACTGCCCCGATTCTTACAGCTTGTCTTGACCCATCACATTACAAGCTGATGAGAGGCAAAAGGTTTCCCCATTCCAGGTGAGAGGGAGACGGGTCGGGGAGACGGGGGATCTATAGAAAACGGAAGGAAATGAGAGAAAATGGGAAAAATTAAGATTGGTTTGGGATTTGTTTTTCAGATTAATTATTTTTTTTATATTTTTAAGTTTTTATTGATTTGTTTATTTATTTGTTTATTTATTTTGTTTTTTAGTTTCTTTTCTTGTTTTTTTTCGTATTTTTCTATTTTGTTTCTTTTTCTGATTATTTTTATTTTCCTTTTTTCGTTTTTTTTTGTTTATTTATTTTTTGTGTGTTTTTAATGTCTTTTTTTTTGTGTTTTTTGATGATTTTTTCCTTATTTTTTGTTTTTTCGGTATTTTATTGGTGTTTTTAAATTTTTTCGGCGTTTTGTCGGCAATTTTCGATGTTGTTTTAGATTTTTTTTCAGTATATATATTTTTTATGTTTTTTATATCATTCTACCTATTATTTAAAACTTCCCTAAGCACTTTTTCAACATTCCTACATCTTATTCCCATTTTCTCCACTCCCACCCGTTTTCTTTTAACCCCAACTCCTCAATTTTCATTTATATATTTCTCTCCCCGTTTTTCAGCCATAAAAAAAAAAACATTCAAATTTCTTAAGTATAAAATCAGACCCTTTTCATTACACCCTCTCTCTCTCTCTCTCTCACCCTCTCTCTCTTTAAAATTCACCAGTTTTTCTCCTATTTACAGATATCCTGAGCTGCAGCCTATCCTTAGTAGTCCTGCAACGATCCTAATGTACCCTGGGGAGGAGGCTGTGGGGGTGGAGAGGCTGCCGAAGGTGGGGGAGGGGGGCAAGGTCCTTATAATATCGTAATTCTTGATGGGACGTGGCAACAAGCGAAGGGAATCTATTTTAATTGTCCTGGTCTTCACTCCCTCCCTCAGGTGCGTGTTGTTTGTGTTCGTTTGTGTTGGTTTTCTGTTTTTTTTTTTTTTTTTTTAGGTTTCAATTTTTTTTTTTTTCGTTTTTTTTTTTTCGTCTATTTTCGAATTTTTGTGGTTCCTGTGCGTGTTGTTTGTGTTCGTTTGTGTTGGTTTTGTTTGTTTTTTCATTGTTTTTTTCCTTCGTTTATTTGTTTATTTGTTTGTTTGTTTGTTTATTTATTTTTGTTCCAAGTATAATATATATATGTTTTGTTTTTTTCTTTGTGTTCATTCGTGTCTGCCTTGCTTCTTCTTCTTCTTCTTCTTCTTCTTCTTCTTCTTCTTCTTCTTCTTCTTCTTCTTCTTCTTCTTCTTCTTCTTCTTCTTCTTCTTCTTCTTCTTCTTCTTCTTCTTCTTCTTCTTCTTCTCTCTCTCTCTCTCTCTCTCTCTCTCTCTCTCTCTCTCTCTCTCTCTCTCTCTCTCTCTCTCTCTCTCTCTCTCTCTCTCTCTCTCTCTCTCTCTCCTCCCTTTTAAATGAACTGTGTACGGTACTCTAATCTCACACACTCCCTCTCTCCCTCTCTCTCTCTCTCTCTCTCTCTCTCTCTCTCTCTCTCTCTCAGGTGTGTCTGTCAGGAAGATACACGAGTGAATATATTATCAGAACTCAACCCACACAAGACGCCCTTTCGACTGTGGAAACAGCTGCCCTCACTCTAGCGATCCTGGAGGAGAACTGGGCGCTCTATGACCAACTGGTGGAGCCTCTGCGTGTTTTGTGCCGCCACCAGGTAAGAGGCTGTGTGTTTTTGGGTGTTTTTTGGTGTTTTGGGTGGGTTTTGGTGTGTTTTTGGGTGTTTTGGGTGGGTTTTGGGTAGTTTTTGGGGTGTTTTTGTGTGTTTTTTTGGGTGTTTTTTGGTGGGTTTTGTGTGTTTTTTGGTGTGTTTTTTGGTGTGTTTTTGGGTGTTTTTGGTGTGTTTTTGGGTGTTTTTGGGTGTTTTTGTGTGTTTTGGGGTGTTTTTTGTTGTTTTGGTGTGTTTTTGGTGTGTTTTGGTGTTTTTGGTGGGTTTTGGTGTGTTTTTTGGGTGTTTTGGGGTGTTTTTTGGGGTGTTTTTGGGTGTTTTTGGGGTGTTTTGGTGTGTTTTTTGGGTGTTTTGGTGTGTTTTTGGGTGTTTTTGGGTGTTTTTGTGTGTTTTTGGTGTGTTTTTTGGTGTTTTTGGGTGTTTTGTGGTGTTTTGGGGTGTTTTTGATGTGTTTTGGGTATTTTTGGGGTGTTTTTGGGTGTTTTTTGGTGTTTTTGGTGTTTTTTGGTGTTTTGGTGTGTGATTTGGGTGTTTTTTGGGTGTTTTTTGGGTGTTTTGGGTGTTTTTTTGTGTTTTGGGGTGTTTTTGGGTGTTTTTGGGTGTTTTTTGGGTGTTTTGGTGTGTTTTTGGTGTGTTTATGGGGTGTTTTTTGGTGTTTTGG
Source organism: Scylla paramamosain (assembly GCF_035594125.1). Lineage (NCBI taxonomy): Eukaryota > Metazoa > Arthropoda > Malacostraca > Decapoda > Portunidae > Scylla > Scylla paramamosain. The sequence goes on from NW_026973668.1 coordinate 1,094,225, forward strand.
TGTGCTTTTTGGTGTGTATTGGGGTGTTTTTTGGGTGTGTTTTGGGATGTTTTGGGTGTTTTTTGGGGTGTTTTTGGTGTGTTTTGGTGTGTTTTGGGTGTTTTTGTGTGTTTTGGGGTGTTTTTTGGTGTTTTTGTGTATTTTTGTGTGTTTTTTGGTGTTTTGGTGTGTTTTTGGTGTGTTTTTGTGTGTTTTGGGGTGTTTTGGTGTGTTTTGGGGTGTTTTTGGTGTGTTTTGGGGTGATTTTGGGTATTTTGGTGTGTTTTGGTGTGTTTTTTGTGTGTTTTGGGGTGTTTTTGGTCTCTCTCACACTCCCCCTCTCTCTCTCTCTCCCCACAGATCCAGCACGGAGCCGTTCCCCACAAGAGTAAAGAGGAAATGATTTTATCCGGCCGCTGTCAGAAGCCCTTAGGGAAACGAACTTATAAAAAATTACGAAAATGTGGTGCTAGGCATTCAGACGCCCTTGCAGCCTCCATGTTGGTGACTGGTGATGCCCCGCGCCCTGACAACACCACTAACACCCACGCCATCACCTCTAAGGGCGTGGGTGTTCATAGCATTGAAAATATTAGGCTTGTTGTGTCTGCGAGTGAAGGTAGTGGTGGTGGTGGTCTGGGTAGCGGGGAGGAGGAGAGCATTGTGGGAAATGTTGGGTCTAGGGTGAAAATTGGGGAGTCTAGGGGAGAAGTGGAGGAATTTAGGGAGGAAAAGTGTGGATCTAGCGAAGAAAAGGAGGGTTTGGGGGAAAAGGAGGAAGGGTTTAGGGAAATTGG
>NW_026973668.1:1122500-1127500 GCF_035594125.1 Scylla paramamosain
GCAAGGCAGGGGGAAGGTAGAACAAGGGCAGGAGAAGGGCTGGACAATAGGAGGACAAAGAGAGAAGGCGCAGAGGTCGAAAATTTACAGAAAAACAAAGAAAAATGAAAAAAAAAAATCTGAAAAAGGCTGAAAAACGTAAGATTTAGGGCCGGGAGGGCAAGACAGGGGCAGGGCAGGGGCAGGGGAAGGCAGGGGAAGGTAGAACAAGGGCAGGAGAAGGGCTGGAGGTGCAGGGGAGAGCCGACTTACCGCTAGTTAGCCGGTCAAGTCGGTGTATCGTCCTGAGGTTCTTCAGGTTGTATTCTTTCGCCAGGATGAAAACCACAGTGTTATGACGATAGCGCCCACAGGGATGCACCTGCGCGCACGCACACACACACACACGTGCACGCGGGTGTGGGCGCCGTGTGGGGGGGCCGAGGGGGGCCGAGGGGGGCGGGGAGTGCCAGAAATCAGGTTTTTTTTGTATTTTTTCCCGTTTTTTTTTTTTGGGGGGGAAGGAAAACATTTGGTTATTTTAATGACATTGTAGGGGTGAGGGGGGGTAGGGGGGGGGAGAGAGAGAGAGAGAGAGAGAGAGAGAGAGAGAGAGAGAGAGAGAGAGAGAGAGAGAGAGAGAGAGAGAGAGAGAGAGAGAGAGAGAGAGTTTGGATACAGAATAATAATGAAAGAAAGCGAGAAAGAGGAGAAAGAAGAAGAAGAGGAAGAAGAAGAAGAAGAAGAAGAAGAAGAAGAAGAAGAAGAAGAAGAGGAGGAGGAGGAGGAGGAGGAGGAGGAGAAATGTAGTCTTTTCTCTCCATTCAAAAAGGGAGGAGGAGGAGGAGGAGGAGGAGGAGGAGGAGGAGGAGGAGGAGGAGGAGGAGGAGGAGGAGGAGGAGGAGGAGGAGGAGGAGGAGGGAGAGAGGGAGAGGTCGTCAGTGTTCCAGCTATGTGTCAATGAATGAACTTTTAAACAAATAATTAAAACAAATCAAAAAGAAATAGTTAAGTCTACCTTTAAAACACCAAAGAAAACCTGAATGACACTGAGCGCACGAAAATGGCCGGACACATGGCTTCAAAACACTGACGCCACTATGGGCATCCACCCACGCACACAAAACACCCATTCCCCGCCCACAGTGGCTTACTGGGCGGGCGTGGGCGTGCAGGCGTGGGCGGGGTGACCCAAAGAAACCCACAGTGCCCAAGGGAACCCACGGACAAACATATAAAAGATGAATTTTAATCTTTTTCAAGTGGGCAGGGCAATATGGCCGCCACAGGTGACACAAAGACACGAACAGACAAAAGACAGTCAGAATGCGTGTTCTTTTAATGACAACTGCTAAATTGATGCATGTAATTAACCTTTTTTTTTTTTTTTGCATTGTCCTGTAATATTGGCATTAATTAGGAGTTAATTAAGGATATAGTGGTACTTAGGCTAGGTGTGTTTGTGTGTGTGTGTGTGTGTGTGTGTGTGTGTGTTGTTGTTGTTGTTGTTATTATTATTATTATTTGAGTCCCGTTTAATAATAATAATAATAATGATAATAATAATAATAATGATGATAATAATAATAATAATGATAATAATTCCTTCGTTTGTTACTAAATAAATAAATAAATAAATGAATAAATGTGAAAAAATTAAATAATGATAAAAAATATCTATGAAAATTTAAATCTTAATTATTTTTTTTAGTCAAAGAAAAAAATAATTGAAAAAAATAAACTAGAAAAATGTGAGAAAAAAAGAAAAAAAGGAAAAAAAACAAAAAAAAACGAAATCTGAAAAAAACGAAAAATCTAAAAAAATTAAGAAAAAACGAAAAAAATCTAAAAAACTAAAAAAAAACGAAAACATCTATAAAAAAATTAAGAAAAAACGAAAAGAAAACAAAAAATCTAAAAAAACAAAAAAAAAACGAAAAAAATCTATAAAAAAACGAAAATCTATAAAAAAACGAAAAAAAACGAAAAAAACTAAAAATTACAAAAAAATGTAAAAAATAAAAAAAAAATATGAAAAAAAATCGAAAAAAACAAAAAAATTACAATAAAAAAATTAAACCCTCCATTTAAATATATAATAAAAACTGTAATTCTCAAAAAATATCAGAAAAAAATTTAATTCTTCTTGAAAAAAAAATTCTACAATAAAATTTAATCACAAAATAACTGGAGGAGGAGGAGGAGGAGGAGGAGGAGGAGGAAGAGGAAGAGGAAGAGGAAGAGGAGGAGGAGGAGGAGGAGGAGGAGGAGGAGGAGGAGGAGGAGGAGGAAGGGTAGCCATCTTTAATTATGTATTTAATTTATCTTACCTTAAATAATAATAATAATAATAATAATAATAATAATAATAATAATAATAATAATAATAATAATAATAATAAGTAAACAATTATTATTATTATTATTATTATTATTATTATTATTATTATTATTATTCCACTTACCAACGAAGATGAGAAACAAACAAACAAACAAATAAACAAAACGAGAGAGAGAGAGAGAGAGAGAGAGAGAGAGAGAGAGAGAGAGAGAGAGAGAGAGAGAGAGAGAGAGAGAGAGAGAGAGAGAGAGAGAGAGAGAGGAAGGGTTAACAAATGAATAAACAAATAAATAAATAAAAAATAACTCACACAAACACACACACACACACACACACACTAATAATAATAATAATAATAATAATAATAATAATAATAATAATAATAATAATAATAATAATTTCTATATAACTAAAAATTAAACAAAAATCTAAAAAACAAAAAACAAAATTAAAGAAAATAAAGAAAATATTAATAAACAAACAAACACACAAACCAAAATCTCAATAAACAAACAAACAAACAAACAAACAAACAAACAAACACACAAACACACTAACAAAGCCAAATTCTCAAGGTTTGGCAGCCATCTTGGAAACAGAAAACGGAAAACTGATGTATTTCTCAACAAATTACAAAGAAAATGAAGTCTGAGCACGCATTCATAGAAAACGGGAAGGGGGTGACTCAAAGAAAACGACATTGCCGACAGAAAACGAGATCACAGTTGTAGTAGAGGAGGAGGAGGAGGAGGAGGAGGAGGAGGAGGAGGAGGAGGAGGAGGAGGAGGAGGAGGAGGAGGAGGAGGAGGAGAAGAAGAAGAAGAAGAAGAAGAAGAAGAAGAAGAAGAAGAAGAAGAAGAAGAAGAAGAAGAAGAAGAAGAAGAAGAAGAAGAAGAAGAGGAGGAGGAGGAGGAGGAGGAGGAGGAGGAGGAGGAGGAGGAGGAGGAGGAGGAGGAGGAGTCAGCAAAATAATAATAATAATAATAATAATAATAATAATAATAATAATAATAATAATAATAATAATAATAATAATAATAATTTAGAGAGGGAGGGACGTGGAGGGAACTTGGAGGGACGCTGGAGGAAAGATGGAGGAAACTTCTGTGGTGGGGAGGGAAGGGGAGGGAGGGAGGGAGGGAAAAAAATTAAATAAATATCAGAAAAATATTATTATTATTATTATTATTATTATTATTATTATTATTATTATTATTATTATTATTTTGCTTCTTATCCTCCTCCTTTTTCTTCTTCCTCTTCTTCTTCTTCTTCCTCTTCTTCTTCCTCTTCTTCTCCTTCCTCTTCTTCTTCTTCCTCTTCTAATCTTGTTTCGTAAAAGTAAATAAATAAATAAATAAATAAATAAATAAATAAATAAAGAAAGAAAGAAAGAAAGAAAAGAAAAAGAAAGAGAAAGAGAAAGAAAGAATAAGAATAAAGAAAAAAATAAAGAACAACGAGAGAAACAAACAAACAAACAAACAAACAAACAAACAAACAAACAAATAAACAAAAAAAACATTATCTTCTCAACTTAAACATTTTCTTTTACTTTCTCTATCTCTACCTCTCTCTCTCTCTCTCTTTCTACGTGCGTGACTGAGTGCGCGAGCGGCGAGTGCGTGTGCGCGCGGGCGAGCGAGCGGCCTATGAGGTGCTGCGTGCGTGCGTGCGTGCGTAACCGCCTGATAAACAAACACATTTTTCCTTAAGTCTGCCAAAACCTTAATATTTCTCTATTATTTTTTTATTTTAAGTAAATAAATAAATAAACAAATGCTGTATTTAAACCACGCCATGCCAGGGGGGGTGGGGGGGCTATCCAGAGGTGGTGGGGGGGGTATTAAAAAGGGGGGTGTCTCAGTTCCCTTCTACCCCCCCCCTTTTAATTATTTTCCTATTTTTTTTAACTAGCTAGGCGTGTGCTGGTGGTGATGGTGGTGGTAGTAGTAGTAGTAGTAGTAGTAGTAGTAGTAGTAGTAGTAGTAGTAGTAGTAGTAGACCACTATAACACCACAGCAACCTTACTAACCACACCACCAACACCAACAGCAGCAATAGTAGTAGTAGTAGTAGCAGTAGTAGCGGTAGTAGTAGTAGTAGTAGTAAAAAACACAAGCTTTCTCCAGTGGACCAATCAGAGACGAGCTTACAAACTCACCGGAAGTGAACAAGGTTTATCCAACACAACAAGTTCTTCATCTAAGTGTAATATAACAATTTCATGATCCAGGACAGGTGTTTCATGTCTGGAAGAACAAAAAGAACATCCACACTCTGGCATCTTCACGACACGCCACCCTGACACGTACAAACACACAAACAATACGTACATACACACGTACACCACTTCCTGTCACTTAAACACATAAATAATTAAATAAATCCTGTTTTTATTGAGATTATTTGGGTTTTTCAAGGTTATGTTGTTAAAGAGAGGAGTTTTTCAGCGTACGTACATACATACACACTCACAGACGTACATACACACGTACACAGCTTCATGCCACGTACATACACACGTACACAGTGATTTAAGTACGGTTAGGTTGCGAATATTTGTTTTTTAAAGGTTATATATGTAGGGAAAGGTTTGCAAGGTTTCTAGATTCACGTACACACATACACACACACACACACACACACACACGTACAATAGCCTCATGTCACAAACAAA
>NW_026973668.1:1147500-1150000 GCF_035594125.1 Scylla paramamosain
CTACTCATATCTCTCTCTCTCTCTCTCTCTCTCTCTCTCTCTCTACTGTTTTCCATTTTCTATTTATAAACATTCATTTATCTCCTCTCTCTCTCTCTCTCTCTCTCTCTCTCTCTCTCTCTCTCTCTCTCTCTCTCTCTCTCTCTCTCTTTCTCCTAGTTAGACCATAAATCACTGCTTTTATAATTTGCTGAGAGAGAGAGAGAGAGAGAGAGAGAGAGAGAGAGAGAGAGAGAGAGAGAGAGAGAGAGAGAGAGAGAGAGAGAGAGAGAGAGGGAACAGAGCACATGACCTCTTACTCCCCCTACCCCCCTCTCTCTCTCTCTCTCTCTCTCTCTCTCTCTCTCTCTCTCTCAGCCAATGAATGAACAGATGCCAATAAAAACGGCTCTCTGATTGGCTGACGTGAGCAGGTGCATGTTGTGGCTATGCTCAGTAAGGGGCCCTCCATCTAACCCCGTATCCCTACTGAGTGGCCCCTGGTAGCCTCAATATCCTTACTGAGTGGCCCTTTCCTCTATGAACCTAACGTATTTCACTCATAAGCTTCTCTGATTGGCCCGTTGCTTTTTAAATTCAAAATCGTTACGCTTGGTGAGTGGGTGGTGCTAATTAGGGTCATTATGCTTGATAAGTGGCCCAGGATGTGAAATATGCTTAATGAGTGGCCTTGTTGTGATGGTTTTGCATTGTTTTAGTTGTTTATTTAAAGATTTATACGGAAAATGCTTGCTGAGTGGCCCGGAATGTAAATAGAGGGTGAGTACGCTCAGTAAGTGGCCGGGAATGTTAAATATGCTGACTGAGTGGCCATTTTGAGTTTGTTTCGCATTTTTTGCTTGTTTACTTCAAGAAACATGTGTTAAATGCTTGCTGAGTGGCCGGAAATGTAAACAGAGGGAGAGTACGCTCGGTAAGTGGCCGGGAATGTTAAATATGCTGACTGAGTGGCTATTTTGTGTTTAATTTTGCTATTTTTTTACTGTTAAAGAGTACATACGTGTGAAAATGCTTGCTGAGTGGCCTAGAATAAAAAAAATGCGGTATTATGCTCGGTAAGAGGCCCGTTGGAGTTGTATATGCTGAGTGAGTGGCCATTTTGTCTAGTTTGCTAATTTTTACGGTTAAATAATAAATGTTTGTGTGAGAATGCTCGCTGAGTGGCCTAGAATAAAAAAATGCGGTATTATGCTTGGTAAGAGGCCCGTAGGAGTTGTATATGCTGACTGAGTGGCCATTTTGTCTAGTTTGCTAATTTTTACGGTTAAATAGTAAATGTTAGTGTGAGAATGCTCGCTGAGTGGCCTAAAACTTAAATAATGAGATGTTATGCTCGGTAAGTGGATGGGATTGTGAAATATACTGACTGAGTGGCCCTTTTCCGTTGATTTTACGTTTTCTGGGTTAAAATGTTAATAAAGAATGCTTGCTGAGTGGTTTGCAATGTGGAGTGAGGCAGTATGCTCGGTAAGGGGCCCAAAACATTTAATTACCCTAGTTAACTCACAACTGACTTTGAAATTTAACGGTTTTTTCGCTCAAAAGAGTGGAAATGCTTACTGAGTGGCCTAGAGTATAAACAGTGGGTGAATATGCTCAGTAAGTGGCTGGGAAAGTCAGAAAACGAACATTAAGCGTGTACAACTTTAAAATTCATTCATAAATTCGCTTTAAATTAACGAAAAATGCTTGTTGCGTGGATGGAAAATTTGAAATAACGGTAACTTTTGAATTTAACGGTTTTTTTCGGTTAAAGCACTTAAACTAGTCAAAACGCTTAGTAAGTGGCCCGGACCGCGTGTAGTGAGGCAGTTTGCTCGCTGAGTGGCCAAAAAAAGTTAAATAAATAACGGTTTTCTTGTTCAAAACGCTTATTGAGTGGGCTGGACCGCGTGTAGTGAGGCAGTATACTCGCTGAGTGGCCCCAAAAAGTTAAATATTACGTTAATTATCTGTAACTTTTGAATTTAACGGTTTTCTTGTTCAAAACGCTTATTGAGTGGGCTGGACCGCGTGTAGTGAGGCAGTATGCTCGCTGAGTGGCCCCAAAAAGTTAAATATTACGTTAATTATCTCTGTAACTTTTGAATTTAACGGTTTTCTCGCTCAAAACGCTCAAAAGCACTCAAAACGCTTACTGAGTGGCCTGGACCGCGTGAAATAAGGTAATATGCTTGTTGAGTGGCTGGAAAATTAAATACTATCGTTATTTTCCCTTAAACTTTCAAATATAACGGTTTTCTCGCTCAAAACGCTAAAGAGTTAACAAAATGCTTACTGAGTGGTTTATGGAGGCAATATGCGCGGTGAGGGGCACTGAAGGGTTTAGAAAGTTGATTTTTACGCTTGGTGAGTGGCCAGGGGAGCGGAAAACGGGATATTACGCTTAATGAGTGTAAATAAAAGTTTTGTTACCTTTATCCTCACTGAGTGGGAGGCAAAAGTTAGGAGTTTGTTTATATGCTCACTGAGTGGACAGAAAAAGTTACGGTGATAGTTT
>NW_026973668.1:1185000-1190000 GCF_035594125.1 Scylla paramamosain
TACGTTTGTGTGTAGTCATGTGTGCTAGTCGGCCAGGCGTGTGTGCGTGTGTGTGCGTGTGCGTGTGTGCGTGTGCGTGTGCGTGTGTGCGTGCGTACCTTCTTCGCTCTTATAAGTGCAGCTAACGGGGCGGGCACTGGCTGATGGGCGGCTGGGCGTCTCAGAACCTGCTGGAGGGCGAGGGCGGCAGCAGCAGGGTGTGGGTGTGCTGCTGGGTGGGCGTGGGCGGCGAGGGGCGGGGGGAGGGAATAGCTACCAATCCCGTATGATGCGCCAACCCATTTAACCCGTTCAGAGGTGACAGGGTAACGCCACTCAACCCGTTAACTTGTGTGGGCGTGGGCGTGTGCGGCGACATGGGTGTGATGCCGCCCACGGAGACTGCTGTGGGCGGGTGTGGAGACGCCATCTGTGCCAAGGTGGTAAGGGCGGGACCAGGGAAAGTAGGGAGGGACTGAAACTGCACCCACGGGACGGTGAACCATGATGGCTGCATTATTTACAAAGGGGGTCACAACGGGTCACTGGGGGGTCACGGGGGTCGCACGGGTCACGGGGGGTCACGGGGAGGGCAGGTGAGGTCAGTTGGTCGCCCACGTGATGCTACTGTTGTTGGGAACTGGAAAATTGTGGTTTTGTGGATTTTTCTAGTTGTAATCTACCGAAATTATCTGGAAATCTCCCGGAAATGTCTGGATATCTACTGAGAAACGTTTAAGTCTAACGGTGAAATCTTAAAAACTACCAACTTTGAAAAAAATCTCCTGGAAAATCTGAAATCTAAACAAGAAATCTGAGGCGAAATACTGAAAAAATCTGAATACTCCTGAAAAATCTGATAATCCTACTGAAAATTCTGAAACACCCACAAATTCAGGTAATTGACAAATAGCACCTAAATTTAGATAATCTGGCAACTTAACCTCAGAAATTCGAGACCTACTGATACATCTGAGCTAATCTCCCGAAATATCTGAAGAAGCTACCGAGAAAATCTGAAATACTAGCAGATTTTGCAAACCTTGAGCAAACATACACAATAATTAGACATTGATATATGTCTATAAATACTGATTAATTCTGGATAAACTACTGAAAAATCTGGAGAACTAACGATTAATTCTGAATGTTACTGAACCTACCAAATTAATCTACCGAAACGATCCCAAACTTCCGATAAATTCTGGAAAAAAACTACCGAAAATCTGGAATACCGAGAAACCTTGACAATATCCCGAAAAAATCTGGAGACGTACGAAATTTTACCCAAACATCCGGTAAATTCTAAAGAACCTGCCAAGAAATCTGGAAAAATGCCGAAAGATCTGAGTACCCCGAACAAAAATCTGGAAATATCTCGAGAAAAAATCTGAAAACCTACCGAAAAAACCTGAAGAACTACCGAAAAATCTGAAGAACTACCGAAAAACCGAGAAACTGCCACGGGAGCCGACACTCGCACATAACCCGCGAAAAACCCACAAAATTCACACGAAAAGACGAAAAAAACAGGAAAAAAACCAGAAACACCACAAAACACACAGGTTTCGTTACAGAAATTTAAAGAACCAAGATTTTCACACAACAATTTGAGCAAGGTATACGTGGGCGAGGGGCGTGGGAGGCAGGGAGGCCGGGAGAGGAGTTTACAAAGGTCACTTCAATATTGAAAAAACTACCACTTATAAATAATTGAGGTAGTGACAATAGCTTCTAGTAATTAAGGCCAAAACTAGATTATATAATTATTTAAGTGCCATGGCAGGTAGACGATCCACATTTAAGTATCCACACGCACTTTAAACACACTTAACACCCGACTTGACAAATTATAAGACTCTCAATATTTTTCACAACAAATAAAAAAAAAATTTCAAATGTTTTTTTTTCCTTGTTGTTGTTGTTGTTGTTGTTGTCACTAATAAGAAAGGTCAATTAGTGGCTGCCTGGTGACTTCCTTGTTCACAGTGGTAGTAACACCGTTCGTAACCCGCCACTAGAGTCACGTGCGTGCGCGGGGGAGCGGAGTGTGGCAGTGCGCGTTCTACTGGGGTTAGTGAGCCACTGAGAGAGAGAGAGAGAGGGAGAGCGAGAGAGAGCGGGGGAGAGAAAGAGAGAGAGACAGAGAGAAGGGGGGAGACAGAGAGAGCCAGTAGGAGCACGTGGCACCTCTCTCTCTCTCTCTCTCTCTCTCTCTCTCTCTCTCTCTCTCTCTCTCTCTCTCTCTCTTTATTGTCATTTTATTTTCACTTCTATTCTCTCTCTCTCTCTCTCTCTCTCTCTCTCTCTCTCTCTCTCTCTCTCTCTCTCTCTCTCTCTCTTTCCTATATATTTCACAATGTATATATATTCCTCCTCTTCCTCCTCCTCCTCCTCCTCCTCCTCCTCCTCCTCCTCTTCTTCCTCCTCTTCCTCCCTTTCCTCCCTATCTCTCAGAAACTCCCTCCCCTCATCTCCTCCATTATCTTCCCTTCCCTCCCCTCGCTGGCCCAAGGAGGAGGAGGAGGAGGAGGAGGAGGAGGAGGAGGAGGAGGAGGAGGAGGAGGAGGAGGGTAGAATCGTCCGTCTGGCAGTGAAGGAAGAGGGGAAAGGGGAGGAAGACGAGAACTAGCAGGAGGAGGAGGAGGAGGAGGAGGAGGAGGAGGAGGAGGAAACTAAACCGCAGTAGCGCAGTCTTCCTACACGCACATGACAATTACACACACGCACGCACGCACACACACACACACACACACACACACACACACACACACACACACACACACAGGGTCAGTTAAACGTACATAAGATTGGTGGAAAGATTAAATATGTGTGTGTGTGTGTGTGTGTGTGTGTGTGTGTGTGTGTGTGTGTGTGAGCATGCATACACACACACACACACACACACACACACACACACACACACACACACACACACATCAATAGCGAACCATTGACACGCACGTATGTATGTGTGTGTGTGTGTGTGTGTGTGTGTGTGTGTGTGTGTGTGTGTGAGCATACATACATACATACATACGTACAGACACACACACACACACACACACACACACACACACATTCTAATCAAATAAACATGATGAAAAATAAAATAAGAGAGAGAGAGAGAGAGAGAGAGAGAGAGAGAGAGAGAGAGAGAGAGAGAGAGAGAGAGAGAGAGAGAGAGAATAAAATTTTTTCTTTCTAATCAATTAAATTTTTTTCCTTCCTTCCTTCCTTCTCATCTTTCCTCCTCCTCCTCCTCCTCCTCCTCCTCCTCTTCCTCCTCCTCCTCTTTCTTCTTCCTTCCCTCCACTGCTGATGAATCTACCACATGTCCTATCTCTCTCTCTCTCTCTCTCTCTCTCTCTCTCTCTCTCTCTCTCTCTCTCTCTCTCTCTCTCTCTCTCTCTCTCTCTCTCTCTCTCTCTCTCTCTCATTTTTCTCATGTGTAACTTTTATTATCTCTCTCTCTCTCTCTCTCTCTCTCTCTCTCTCTCTCTCTCTCTCTCTCTCTCTCTCTCTCTCTCTCTCTCTCTAATACCTGCTGTTTTAGGTTACCTGGAGAGAGTCCAAGAGAGAGAGAGAGAGAGAGAGAGAGAGAGAGAGAGAGAGAGAGAGAGAGAGAGAGAGAGAGAGAGAGAGAGAGGAAGGAGATAGGTGACACAAAAGAGAAAGGTCTACTCTCTCTCTCTCTCTCTCTCTCTCTCTCTCTCTCTCTCTCTCTCTCTCTCTCTCTCTCTCTCTCTCTCTCACCTGTTCTCTCCCCTCACCTTTATTTACCTCTATATTCACCTCTCTCTCTCTCTCTCTCTCTCTCTCTCTCTCTCTCTCTCGAAATTGACCAATGAAAATTAAGCAAAATATTTCAGAGAGAGAGAGAGAGAGAGAGAGAGAGAGAGAGAGAGAGAGAGAGAGAGAGAGAGAGAGAGAGAGAGAGAGAGAGAGAGAGGAAAAAATATAAAAAATAATAATCTTTTTTCTTCTTCTTCTTCTTCTTATTATTATTATTATTATTATTATTATTATTATTATTGTGACGTCATTAGGTCCCAGCCAATCAGAAAAGAGCTTCTAAATCCCCCCTAGCACCCACGAGTCCATTAGCCAATCAGAAAATACCCTTTAAATCACCAGTTGGCATCTCTTTTCCAGGCAGCCAATCACGTGACACCCTGCCTTTCCTCTTGTCCAATCATCTATTAGGATTAGGAACGGACGCAGGTGATTGGTCGAAACTCTGGGCTCAACTTTAAATGCTGAGACACACGCACAGATATGTACACACACACACACACACACACACACACACACACACACACACACACACACACATACATACATACATACATACATACATACATACAGACACACAAACATCGGTATTAAAATCACATTCTCTCTCTCTCTCTCTCTCTCTCTCTCTCTCTCTCTCTCTCTCTCTCTCTCTCTCTCTCTCTCTTTAGGTATATCTAAATCAATAGTTAAAAGTTAGTAAAGGAGAGAGAGAGAGAGAGAGAGAGAGAGAGAGAGAGAGAGAGAGAGAGAGAGAGAGAGAGAGAGAGAGAGAGAGAGAGAGTTAGGTTAAGTTAGGTTAGGTTAGGTTAGGTTAGGTTAGGTCAGGTCAAGTTAGGTTACGTTAGGTTACGTTAGGTTAGGTCAGGTTAGGTTAGGTTAAGTTTAGTTAGGTTAGGTTAGGTTAGGTCAGGTCAGGTTAGGTTAGGTTAGGTTAGGTTAGGTTAGGTCAGGTTAGGTTAGGTTAGGTTAGGTTAGGTTAGGTTAGGTCAGGTTAGGTTAGGTTAGGTTAGGTTAGGTCAGGTTAGGTTAGGTTAGGTCAGGTCAGTTTAGTTAGGTTAGGTTAGGTTAGGTTAGGTTAGGTCAGGTCAGGTTAGGTTAGGTTTAGTTAGGTCAGGTCAGGTTAGGTTAGGTTAGGGTTAGGTTAAGTTTAGTTAGGAAGAAAGAAAGAAGGAAAGGGAGGAAGAAAGAAAGAAAGAAGGAAAGGGAGGAAGGAAGGAAGAAAG
>NW_026973668.1:1210000-1215000 GCF_035594125.1 Scylla paramamosain
TTATTGTTGTTATTTTGGTCACGTGTCACTGTTACGTCCGCCCGCTGCGTCAATTAGGCAAGTTAATTCAGTGACACCTTGAGATTCACCTCCAGGCGTTCTTCTTCTCCCTCTTTTGTTTATTTTAGGTATTATTTCTTATCTTATATCTCTTTCTGTTAACGTTTGTCTTATTTTGCTTCATCTTGTTTGTATATCTTCCTTTATGGGCTTTTTAAATAGTAGTTTGTTGTGGTGACCCGCCTCTCGCCCGACGCCCTGCCACCGTGCCGCCTCACACAAACAAACGGGCTCAGATTTCGGTCTTTATAACGGACGCGTGTGTCACCAAGATCAAGATTAGTCGCCACAATGCTCACTAACCTTATATAATGTTAATTTAATGTTGTAATTTGCAAACTTTTACTTAGCAACAATATTTGACTGTCTTCATTCTCTCTCTCTCTCTCTCTCTCTCTCTCTCTCACTGACCATCTTCAGCCTCTCTCCTCCAACTGATTGTCTCCAGCCTCTCTCTCTCTTCTCTCTCCGACTGACTGTCTTTAACCTCTCTCTCTCTCTCTCTTTCTCTCTCCTGTAACAGTCTTCAGTCTCTCTCTCTTCTCTGTCTGTCTCCAGCCTCTCTCACTCTCTCTCCTCTAACTGTCTGTCTTCAGCCTCTCTCTCTCTCTCTCTCTCTCTCTGACAGTGTTGAGCCTCTCTCTCACCGCCGCAGTGTTGCATGTCTAGCTGTCTTGTAGCGCTATTTTCACGCTAACTGTTCATCTCATCTTGCTAACTTGCTAACTCCTCTACACCTTTTCAAATTATATCATGAAATAAATAAATAAATAGATAAAATTAAAAAAAAATAGAACATTTACGTACCCACTGGAAAATTGAAAAATAAAATAAATAAATAAAAATAGATTAAATACATACACACTCCCAAATTGTATTAAAAAAAAAGAAAAAAATCAACCCAAATAAAATAAAATAAATAAATAAATAAATAAATAAATAAATAAATGACATACACACACACACACACACACACACACACACAATAATACAAACATACAGGATGCCATATTTATTGTAAGCAGGCCAGGGCACACACACCGTACACGATATTAATGAAAAGACTGACAAAATATTAAATGAAAAAAAAAATATATTAGACACACAGACATACGGACATACAAACATTCTCCTCTCTTAAACTGAAAAATGGTACGTTTTCTTTCATTTGTCGTTTTCTTTTTTTCGTTTTTTTTGTTTGTTTTTTGTTTTATTGACACAAATATCGAAAAAAAAAATTACTTGTGTATGAATGCTTTGTGAAAATACGAATAATTGCTTTTTTTTTTGTTGGTTTTGTTTTTTTTGTTCCCTTCGATTAAAAGTTATGTAAAAAATTGTAGTAGTAGTAGTAGTAGTAGGAGTAGTAATAGTAATAGTAATAGTAATAGTAATAATAATAATAATAATAATAATAATAATAATAATAATAATAATAATAATAATACCAACAAATAACCAGAAAATAAAATCTCTCTCTCTCTCTCTCTATCTCAATTTCCAAACTATAAACAAGACAAAAAAATGAGAGAGAGAGAGAGAGAGAGAGAGAGAGAGAGAGAGAGAGAGAGAGAGAGAGAGAGAGAGAGAGAGAGAGAGAGAGAGAGAGAGAGAGAGAGAGAGAGAGAGAGAGAGAGAGAGAGACTAAAAAATCAAAAAAACACCCCAAAATAAGTTCAGCAGCGGTCTTGGATGGGGCGGGAGGTCATGAAAGGGCGTGACCTGACCCGATGGTGGTGGTGGTGGTGGTGGTGCAGGGAGGGGAGGGGGTCCTAGTAGTCCTCCTTGGGGGCATCAAGGTCCCTGTAACCAACCCTGTAGGAAATAGAGAAGGGGAGATTAGGTTAGAGAGAGAGAGAGAGAGAGAGAGAGAGAGAGAGAGAGAGAGAGAGAGAGAGAGAGAGAGAGAGAGAGAGAGAGAGAGAGAGAGAGAGAGAGAGAGAGAGAGAGAGGCTGCAAGGAAAACAGTTTTGAAATGACTCGACACACACACACACACACACACACACACACACACACACACACACACACACACACACACACACACACACACACACACACACACACACACACACACATTAAAATAGAGATAGTTAAGACTGAAAGAGAACCGTACAAATTAAACAAACAAACAAACAAACAAACATTGATAAATTAAAAAATAAATAAATAAATATCAATAATAAATATGAAAAACAAACAAAAACAACAACAATTCTTTTTTCTTCTCTTTTTGAACAGTTCGGCTACAAAATATTATCCTCTCTGGTGGTGAGTGTGTCTGGGTCAGGTCAGGTCAGGTCAGGTCAGGTCAAGGAAGGTTAGGTTAGGTTAGGTTAAGTAAGGTTAGGTAAGGTTTGGTCAAGTAAGGAGAGGGTAGGTAAGGTTTGGTTGGGTTAGGTCAGGTCAAGGGAGGTTAGGTTAGGTAAGGTTAGGTCAGGTCAAGAAAGGTCAAGTAAGGAGAGGGTAGGTAAGGTTAGGTAAGGTTAGGTCTGGTCAAAGTTAGGTTAGGAAAGGTCAAGTAAGGAGAGGATAGGAAAGGTTTAGTTAGGTTAGGTCAGGTGAGGTCAGGTTAGGTTAGGTAAGGTAAGGTGAGGTGAGGTTAGGGCAGGTGAGGCAAGTGAGGGGGGAGGAGGAGGAGGGGGACACACTCACCACCAGCACCTGTTCTCTTGGCCACACACCTGTGCCTCGCCTCGTTAACTTTTTACTTGTGACTGTTTACCGGGTGAAGAACAAGGGTCTGGATAGGGCTAACCTAACCTAACCCAACCCAACCCAACCCAATGTAACCCAACCTAACCTAACCTAACCCAACCCAACCCAATCTAACCTAACCTAACCAAACCTAACCTAACCCAACCCAATCTAACCTAACCTAACCTAACCTAACCTAACCTAACAGAACCCAAACAAAACACATTATTTTCATCACCTCTCCTTCAAAAAATCTCAAATTCTTCCTCCATTTCTCTCCTTGCCCAATCCTCTAATCTCCCAATAATATTCTGTCTTGTCACCCTTCCCTGTCACCCTTCTGTCACCCTTCTGTCACCCTTCCCTGTCACCCTACGCCCCTAAAATGACCATAATCCCTTTTGCTGTCGTAATATCAGTTTCTCACCCTTCCTAGACTACTCTCCCTCACCGCAGCCTCTCCACACCCTGCCCACACCCTGTACAGCCACCCTACACCCCTTCCTCCACCCTGCATCACCCTAATGTCATAGTTTACCCCTAAAAGTAAGCTTAATATAATTTTTCTTTCTACATTCTCTCCAATCAAGCAGCGTCTTCTTCACCGTCACCCTAGGCACTGTCGCACACACTCCCCCATCACCCTTGTCACCGCCCCATCACCCTAGCCACTGTCACTCACCCCCCATCACCCTAGGCACCGAAACACACCCTAATTCACCCGAGGCTAAGAAACAAAGGTATAATTTAGCGTTTCTTAAAATCTTATGTCTTTTTTTGTCATATTCCCCTCGTCACCGCTACCCAGACCCTGTGCCATCACCCTACCCACCCCCACGCCCCCCTTGACCCCTCCTTGACCCCCTTG
Organism: Scylla paramamosain; assembly: GCF_035594125.1. Lineage (NCBI taxonomy): Eukaryota > Metazoa > Arthropoda > Malacostraca > Decapoda > Portunidae > Scylla > Scylla paramamosain. The sequence goes on from NW_026973668.1 coordinate 1,213,626, forward strand.
ACCCCCCTCACCCTATCCAGCCAAGAGAACAGGCTTGAAGCACAGAAGAGGCATCTTACTGGACTAGGCTGTGTCGGACCAAGACTCAGGTGTGGGTGGTGGTGGTGGGGTAGGGTGTAGGTCCCCCCACCCACCACCACCACCGCCGCTGCCGCTGCTGGTCTAAAAGATGTCTGTGTCATCTGGGGCATCCAGGTCGTGGTAACCTATGACCTCACGGGTGTCACCAGACCTGTGGGGAGAGGTAGGGGTGGGTGGCGGCTGGTGGGTGTGTGTGTGTGTGTGTGTGTGTAATAATAATAATAATAATAATAAACGGTTTATTCTTTAAGCAGTCAACAAACTGAAAATGTACATTGAGGGTGGGGGAATACGTGTGTGTGTGTGTGTGTGTGTGTGTGTGTGTGTGTGTGTGTGTGTGTGTGTGTGTGTGTGTGTGTGTGTGTGTGTGTGTGTGTGTGTGTGTGTGTGTGCGGAAGGTGTTTGTTTGTTTGTTTGTTTGTTTGTTTGTGTCTCTCTCTCTCTCTCTCTCTCTCTCTCTCTCTCTCTCTCTCTCTCTCTCTCTCTCTCTCTCTCTCTCTACACTAAGTAAACAAATAAACAAACTATTTACACAACAAACACACAAACCAAACAGCTGATTGGCTGATACAGGAAACGAAGCAGCTGATTGGCTCTTCTTGACTCCCCCACACACACCCCAAAACAAACAAACAAACAAACAAAACAAAACAAAGCAAAAAACAAAAAACAAAACTCACACACACCAAAAATAAATAAATAAATAAATAAAATAAAAAATCTCTCTCTCTCTCTCTCTCTCTCTCTCTCTCTCTCTCTCTCTCTCTCTCTCTCACCTGGAGCGATAGGTGACCCTGGGGCGGGGGTAGGACTCCCTGGCGTATGGGTCCCCCCTGGCACCATAGTAGTCTTTAGGGTATGTTCCTGAGTAACTGCCGTAGGTGTGGGCTGGGTACTGCCTCCCGTAACTCCCCCCATACCCGGTGTACCTGCTGGGGGGGTAAGGGGGGTGGAGAGAGAGAGAGAGAGAGAGAGAGAGAGAGAGAGAGAGAGAGAATTATTATTATTATTATTATTACTACTATTATTATTATCATTAGTGTGTGTGTGTGATATAGATTAATAAATATATACAACAACAACAACAACAATAACAATAACAACAACAACAACCCTTTACCCTTCACCCCTGACCTCCCATGACCCCAACTGACCTATTATCAGGGACGTGCTGCGGGTAGGTCGCCACATAGGGGTCGGGTCTGTCCTCCTTGCGACCTCCATGTTTGTTACCAGGGTACTCAGGCAGCTGGGGTCGTTTGGGGTCACGCAGGTAGTTGTTAAAGTAGTCCAC
>NW_026973668.1:1220000-1237500 GCF_035594125.1 Scylla paramamosain
ACTAGAACCTTAAAAACACCCTTAAAAACCCTTACAACTTCAACTACAGCCTTTGGAAAGTAGAAATATTGTTAATCTGCCACTGGAACCTTAAAAACACCCTTAAAAACCCTTACAACTTCAACTACAGCCTTTGGAATGTAGAAATATTGTTAATCTGTCACTAGAACCTTAAAAACACCCTTAAAAACCCTTACAACTTCAACTACAGCCTTTGGAAAGTAGAAATATTGTTAATCTGCCACTAGAACCTTAAAAACACCCTTAAAAACCCTTGCAACTTCAACTGGAGCCAATATAACCTAACCCAACACTTTGCAGACCACTTCCACCACCTCTCCACCTCCACCTACACGTCCACACCCCCCTACTTACCTCCACCACCCCCCGTCTTCTACGCCCCCTGCTGCGTCACTTCCCTTCTGCTTTAAATATTCTTTTGCTTTTTTCTGTAATTCTTTTTGTTCATTGCTCATGTCCATTTTGAGGGGGCTGTCTGGGTCCTTCTCCCCCTCCCCCCTCGTTGTCGCCCCCCTCGTCGGAGCTGTGGGAGAAAGAGAGAGAGAGAGGGAGAGTGAGAGAGGTGTGCGTGTGTGTGTGGGGATGGAGAGGAGAGAGAGAATAGATTGATAAATTGTAAATATATGTAGAAAAATTTAAAGAAATGCAAACAACATTGAAAAACACATCAGTACACTCTTGAAACACCCCAAAACACATCAGTACACCCTTGAAACACCCTAAAACACCCAAAAATACATCAATACACCCTTGAAACACCCAAAAACACCCTTGAAACACCCCAAAACACCCTTAATACACACAAATAACACTCCAAAACACCCCAAAAACACCCAAAATACCCCACAACACCCAAAAACACACCAAAAACACTCTAAAACACCCCAAAAAACACCCAAAACACCCAAAAACACCCCAAAAACTCACAAAAACACACAAAACACCCAAAACACAGCAAAACATCCCAAAAAACACACAAAACACCCCAAAAATACCCCAAATACACCCAAATACACACCCAGAACACCCCAAATACACCCCAAAAACACCCAAAAACACCCCAAAACATCCCAAAAACACACAAAACACCCAAAACAAAGCAAAACACCCCAAAAATACCCCAAATACACCCAAATACACACCCAGAACACCCCAAATACACCCCAAAAACACCCAAAAACACCCCAAAACACCCCAAACTTACTCTTCACCCAAGACGAATAATTTCTGCTCTTGATCGCCTGCAGTTCCACCCTCCCCTGCCTCTCCCCCACCATCCAGGGCTCCGGGGGTGGCTGGGGGGCTTGGGGGCTCCTCTTCCACCACCTGGTCTAGCACTTGGAGGTCAAGGTCGGTGCCGCCCTCCAGTTTAATGACGACAGAATCCAGGAGCTTCAACAAGAGATCTGATTGGTCGGCGTCAACTGAGATGGTTTCAAGACGGCCAGCGTGGTACAGCTCGGAAAATGTGGACATTCGCCGCTGTGGTGGAGGGGAGGGGGTGGACGGTTAGGTTAGGCTGTGGTGGTGGTGGTGGTGGTGGTAATAATGTTTTTTTTTTTGTTAATTTTTATGTTTTTTTTTGTGAGTTTTTTCATGGCGTTAGTACAGCTCGGAAAATGTGGACATTCGCCGCTGTGGTGGAGGGGAGGGGGGTGAACGGTTAGGTTAGGATGTGGTGGTGGTGGTGGTGGTGGTAATAATGTTTTTTTTTGTTTTTTTCGTTAATTTTTATGTTTTTTTGTGAGTTTTTTTTCGTTGCGTTAGGTTAGGTTAGGTTAGTCTCTCTCTCTCTCTCTCTCTCTCTCTCTCTCTCTCTCTCTCTCTCTCTCTCTCTCTCTCACCTTCAAGTTAGCCAGTTGCTCCTCCTTCCTCTTCACACACTCCTCTGGGTGATATTTAGCCTTGAACCTGTGGGGGGAGACAGAGGTACCCCAAGGTGAATATCTGGCCCTCTCCCTCTGTGTGTGTGTGTGTGTGTGTGTGTGTGTGTGTGTGTGTGTTTGTCAGTGGGTGGTGGGTGTGTCAGTGAGTGTGGATGAAAGAGGGATGAGAGAGAGGAGGAGAAAAAGAAGGAGAAGGAGAAGGAGAAGGAGGAGAAGAAGAAGAAGAAGAAGAAGAAGAAGAAGAAGAAGAAGAAGAAGATTATGCATAAAGGCAGTGAATGAATCTGTCTGTCTGTCTGTCTCTCTGTCTGTCTCTCTGTCTGTCTCTCTGTGTGTGTGTGTGTGTGTGTGTGTGTGTGTGTGTGTGTGTGTGTGTGTGCAATAACCTGCACCACAGTATATAAAAGCCAGTAGGAAAAACAAATAACAAAAATAACAATAATAGCCACACTAATAACAATTACATATTTCTGCAATCATGAAAATTACCTTAATAATAACAATAATAATAATAATAATAATAAAATAAAAAAAAACAATAAAAAATCTCTATAAAATTAATCCATGTACGTGTGTGTGTGCGTGTGTGTGTGTGTATGCATGTGTACATACCACTCACACAAGGCCTCACCTGTGTGCCCGCCCAGGCCGTGGGGGGAGGGGGACAGATGGCGGGGGGGTAGCAAGATTTCGATCAAAAACTTTCACAAAATTTAAACGTTTTTTTTTCGCATTTGTGTGTTCCTGAGCTAAGCGGCGCGTGTTTGGCAAAGAAAAACGTAACGTAACGCATTTTTCACTGCATTGTGCGCAGTGTCCTAGCTACAGAGTGTGTGTGGGTCGACATATTCATTTTGCGCGATTTTCGGTTATTTTCCGAAGCTTCGTAATCTTGGTTTGTCTTGGCTTGGCTTGGCGGCGGAGGTGGTCACTGTGAGAGGCAAATGTTGCGTTAGGTTGGCTGGCTAGTGGGGGCAGGCCTAGGCTCCCTCTAAGCCTACCTGGAAGTCTGCTATAGGCCTATTTGTTGGGTCGCCTAAGTTTAGTTTAACTGTCTGTCTGTTTTGGTTAAGTCACCCCTTGTTTCCTACTGTTTTCTTTGTTCTCTGTTCTATTTTTGTTGTTTTCTTCTATTCTATCATTATTTTCTCTATTTTATGTCTCTTTTTCTGTTCTCTAATCTTCTCTATCTTCTCTTTCTTTATTCAATATTCTCGTCTTTCATCATGAATTTCTCTATCTCCTCTGTTTAATATTCTCTCTTTCTTCTCTTTCACTGTCTGCTTCTGCCCCACACTGCCTGCCTGTCTGTCTATCTATCTGTCTATCTGTTTATCTATCTATCTATCTGTCTATCTCCCTGACTGACTGACTGGCTGGCTGGCTGGCTGGCTGACTGACTGATTGACTGACTGACTGACTGACTGGCTGACTGACTGACTGACTAACTGACTGACTGACTGACTGTCCTTCCCACTCCCTCCCTCCCTCTCTCTCTCTCTCTCTCTCTCTCTCTCTCTCTCTCTCTCTCTCTCTCTCTCTCTCTCTCTCTCTCTCTCACACACAGCATAGACTCAAAATTATTAATATACTTCTCACAAAACACACGCAAATCTTTCAAAAACTGCTACTCTCTCTCTCTCTCTCTCTCTCTCTCACGCACTCCTACACCCTCCCTCTCACTCTCACTCTCCCAAGCACTCACCACTCTTCCTCCTTGTGGTTGATGAAGAACTCGTTGAGCTGTTGTCGTTTAAATTCAAGCTTGTAATCTGAATACTTCCTCAACGCCTCCTCCTCTGTTATGGAGTCATCACATTGCTCCATGAACGCCTTGAAATTCATCATTGGGGGCTGCGTGGGGCCAAGCTCGTCCAGTCTGTGGGTGAGGGAGGTGTCAGCGCACCCACACGCACACACACACACCCACACACTCACCCAGACTCACTCAAACAGCCTCAAACACAGACATATTCAGATATTTTTTTTCAGAACTAGATTCATAAATGGTAGAAAAAGTTGTTATTTTGGGGTGTGTGGGGTGTGTAGGGGTGCTTCGTGCAGTGTGTGGGTGAGGGAGGTGTCAGCGCACACACACGCACACACACACACCCACACACTCACTCAGACTCACTCAAACAGCCTCAAACACAGACATATTCAGATATTTTTTTTCAGAACTAGATTCATAAATGGTAGAAAAAGTTGTTATTTTGGGGTGTGTGGGGTGTGTAGGGGTGCTTCGTGCAGTGTGTGGGTGAGGGAGGTGTCAGCGCACACACACGCACACACACACACCCACACACTCACTCAGACTCACTCAAACAGCCTCAAACACAGACATATTCAGATATTTTTTTCAGGACTAGATTCATAAATGGTAGAAAAAGTTGTTATTTTGGGGTGTGTGGGGTGTGTAGGGGTGCTTCGTGCAGTCTGTGGGTGAGGGAGGTGTCAGCGCACCCACACGCACACACACACACCCACACACACTCACTCAGACTCACTCAAACAGCCTCAAACACAGACATATTCAGATAATTTTTTTCAGAACTAGATTCATAAATGGTAGAAAAAGTTGTTATTTTGGGGTGTGTGGGGTGTGTAGGGGTGCTTCGTGCAGTGTGTGGGTGAGGGAGGTGTCAGCGCAAACACACGCACACACACACACCCACACACTCACTCACTCAGACTCACTCAAACAGCCTCAAACACAGACATATTCAGATATTTTTTTTCAGAACTAGATTCATAAATGGTAGAAAAAGTTGTTATTTTGGGGTGTGTGGGGTGTGTAGGGGTGCTTCGTGCAGTGTGTGGGTGAGGGAGGTGTCAGCGCACCCACACGCACACACACACACCCACACACTCACTCAGACTCACTCAAACAGCCTCAAACACAGACATATTCAGATTTTTTTTTTCAGGGCTAGATTCATAAATGGTAGAAAAAGTTGTTATTTTGGGGTGTGTGGGGTGTGTAGGGGTGCTTCGTGCAGTGTGTGGGTGAGGGAGGTGTCAGCGCACCCACACGCACACACACACACCCACACACTCACTCAGACTCACTCAAACAGCCTCAAACACAAACATATTCAGATATTTTTTTTCAGGACTAGATTCATAAATGGTAGAAAAAGTTGTTATTTTGGGGTGTGTGGGGTGTGTAGGGGTGCTTCGTGCAGTGTGTGGGTGAGGGAGGTGTCAGCGCACCCACACGCACACACACACACACCCACACACTCACCCAGACACACACAAACAGCCTCGCACACACACACTCACCTCCCTGCGGCTGCCCCGTGGCCTGTGGGGTGTGCATAGTCTTGTCCGTAAGTGGCGGCATAAGCACCATAGGAGGGTGGAGCTGCCCCGCCCCCTCATAGGCTCCATACCTCCTGTCATCCCTGGGGGGGGGGGGAAGAAGAGGGGGAAGAATGAATAAAGACAAAATAAAAATAAATAAATAGATAAAATATAAATACAAACTCTCTCTCTCTCTCTCTCTCTCTCTCTCTCTCTCTCTCTCTCTCTCTCTCTCACCAGTCCTGCCTGACCCTCTTCACTGGGGGGCTGAGGTCATGCCGAGATGGGGAGTACCTGTCCCTGGTACGCCCCCCCCCATAATCGCGGCCATATTCTCTCCGGGACGACCCCCTCTCACGACCCCCATCCGTCTCGGCTCCTGGGGGAGGGTGCGGAAGGGGGGTTACTTGCTGGAAAGACACTTAAAATACCCAAAATTACCTTGAAAATAATTGAAATATGTAAAAGAAGTTGGGAATGCCTTGAAATTTACTTAAAAACACCTAAAACTGCCTTAAAATAATTGCAATATGTAAAAAAAGGGTTAAAATTTACTTAAAACACCTAAAATTGCCTTAAAATAATTGCAATATGTAAAAAAAGGGTTAAAATTTACTTAAAAACACCTAAAATTGCCTTAAAATAATTGCAATATGTAAAAAAAGGTTAAAATTTACTTAAAAACACCTAAAATTGCCTTAAAATAATTGGAATATTAAAAAAAGGGTTAAAATTTACTTAAAACACCTAAAATTGTCTTAAAATAATTGCAATATGTAAAAAAAAGGTTAAAATTTACTTAAAAACACCTAAAATTGCCTTAAAATAATTGCAATATTAAAAAAAGCTTAAAATTTACTTAAAACACCTAAAATTGTCTTAAAATAATTGGAATATGTAAAAAAGGGTTAAAATTTACTTAAAACACCTAAAATTGCCTTAAAATAATTGCAATATGTAAAAAAAGGGTTAAAATTTACTTAAAACACCTAAAATTGCCTTAAAATAATTGCAATATTAAAAAAAGGTTAAAATTTACTTAAAACACCTAAAATTGTCTTAAAATAATTGGAATATGTAAAAAAAACTTAAAATTTACGTAAAACACCTAAAATTGCCTTAAAATAATTGCAATATGTAAAAAAAAGGGTTAAAATTTACTTAAAACACCTAAAATTGCCTTAAAATAATTGCAATATTAAAAAAGGGTTAAAATTTACTTAAAAACACCTAAAATTGCCTTAAAATAATTGCAATATTAAAAAAGGGTTAAAATTTACTTAAAACACCTAAAATTGCCTTAAAATAATTGAAATATGTAAAAAAAAAGGTTAAAATTTACTTAAAACACCTAAAATTGCCTTGAAATAATTGCAATATTAAAAAAGGGTTAAAATTTACTTAAAAACACTTAAAATTGCCTTAAAATAATTGCAATATGTAAAAAAAGGTTAAAATTTACTTAAAAACACTTAAAATTGCCTTAAAATAATTGCAATATTAAAAAAAGGTTAAAATTTACTTAAAACACCTAAAATTGCCTTAAAATAATTGCAATATGTAAAAAACTTAAAATTTACTTAAAAACACCTAAATTGTCTTAAAATAATTGCAATATCTAAAAAAAAGGTTAAAATTTACTTAAAACACCTAAAATTGTCTTAAAATAATTGGAATATGTAAAAAAAGGGTTAAAATTTACGTAAAAACACTTAAAATTGCCTTAAAATAATTGCAATATGTAAAAAAAGGTTAAAATTTACTTAAACACCTAAAATTGTCTTAAAATAATTGCAATATGTAAAAAAAAGGTTAATTTACTTAAAAACACCTAAAATTGCCTTAAAATAATTGCAATATATAAAAAAAAGGTTAATTTACTTAAAACACCTAAAATTGTCTTAAAATAATTGCAATATGTAAAAAAGGGTTAAAATTTACGTAAAAACACTTAAAATTGCCTTAAAATAATTGCAATATGTAAAAAAAAAGGGTTAAAATTTACTTAAAACACCTAAAAAAAAATACCTAAAAAAGCTTAAAATTTACTAAAGTTGCCTTAAAACCAATTCAATACCTAAAAAAACTTAAAATTTACTTAAAACACCTAAAATTGCCTTAAAATAATTGGAATATGTAAAAAAACCTTAAAATTTACTTAAAACACCAAAAAACACCCTTACAACTGCATAAACTAACCTAAGATGACGTGATACCCAAAAACACCTAAAATATCCCTAAAAATGCATCAAATATCCCTAAACATGCCTCAAATATCCCTAAAAACCCTCAAATATCCCTAAATAATCCTTAAATACCTCAAAAGCTTAAATATCCCTAAAATTGCCAAAAAAACTCAAATATCCCTAAAAATGCCCCAAATATCCCTAAAATTGCCCGAAATGCCTCAAATATCCCTAAAATTGCCCTAAAATGCCTCAAATATCCCTAAAATTGCCCTAAAATGCCTCAAATATCCCTAAAATTGCCCTAAAATGACTAAAATATCCCTCAAATTGCCCTAAAATGCCTCAAATATCCCTAAAATTGCCCTAAAATACCTCAAATATCCCTAATATTGCCCCAAATGCCTCAAATATCCCTAAAAATGCCCAAATGCCTCAAACATCCCTAAAATTGCCCTAAAATGCCTCAAATATCCCTAAAAATGCCCCAAATGCCTCAAACATCCCTAAAATTGCCCTAAAATGCCTCAAATATCCCTAAAATTGCCAAAAAAACTCAAATATCCCTAAAAATGCCCCAAATGCCTCAAATATCCCTAAAATTGCCCTAAAAATGCCTCAAATATCCCTAAAAATGCCAAAAAATCCCTAAAATGCTTCAATATATCTAAAATACCCCTAAAAACACCTAAAAACGCTAAAATAGTCCCTAAAACACACTTAAACTAAATAAAACTAAGAAAAACAAGTCATTTTTCACCCAATCACCCCCAACTCGGCCCACCAGTCACCAAACTCGTCCCTTAACTCGACCCAACGTCTAAATAAACAAAGAAACACAAAAAACACGCATTATTCCCAGGAACCTTCACCCAGTCACCCCCAACTCGGCCCACCAGTCACCAAACTCATCCCTTAACTCGACCCAACGTCTAAATAAACAAAGAAACACAAAAAACACGCATTATTCCCAGTACCCCTCACCCAGTCACCCCCAACTCGGCCCACCAGTCACCAAACTCATCCCTTAACTCGACCCAACGTCTAAATAAACAAAGAAACACAAAAAACACGCATTATTCCTAGTACCCCTCACCCAGGCACCCCCAACTCGGCCCACCTGTCACCCCAGTCGTCCCTGCCGCTCCTCCGCCCGTCCTCTCGTCTATCTCTTCCGCCTCCACTGTAGTCCGAGCGCTCTCCACGGAATTTGTCGCGCCGCCTCCTCTCAAACTCGTCATCACTGTCACCCATTACTGCGGGGGAGGGAGAAGCTGTTGTTGTTGTTGTTGTTGTTGTTGTTGTTGGAGGAGGAAAAACAATAATAACGGTATATGCAGATTAGATTAACGACGAGGAAGAAGAGGAAGAGGAGGTTAAATACTTATACGATTAAAAAATACGTAAAAAATCAAAAAATAACTATAAGCTGGACAAATAACGGAAGGCAACATACATACAAACACACGCACACACACATGGTCAGACATCACCCCTCATATTTCCTCACCCCGCGCTTTTATCACCCCTCTCCCCTCACCCCCAAGCCCCTCTCACCTCTGTGCACTAATTAGAACCGCCAGCTGTCCGGGGAGAACCTCAGGTGAAGGTAAAATTGTAAAAGTTTAAGGTTCTTTTTCCCGGCGTCCTCCCCACTCCGCTGTCAACAAAGATGGCCGCCACTCTTCGGTCACTGCCATAGAGGGTTGGTATAGAGTGACGCCCCGCCGCCATATTGAAGCGCGTTATTCGCCATCTTTGTCTATCTAAGGTATTTTTTGGGGGTTATTTTGCTGTTTTGTGCTGTTTTCTTTGTGTTTTTCTAAATTTGAAGTTTTTATTTAGTTGTTTTAGGGTTTTTAGTCGAATTTGGTCTTTATTTTGTGTGTTTTTTTGTGTAATTTATGTAGGTCGCATCTTGACGCTACACATGACGCCATCTTCGTCTTCCTTCCACCGCCATGTTCTTTGACCTTTATTTATTTACTTTTTCCACCTTATAATATCGTTTTGTTCTCTTTACGTCTCTGAATGGGAAAAATATTAAATGATATTATTTAAAGCTTTCTTATTTTAGATTTGGTCTTAAGCATATATATATATTTTTTTTAACGGTCGGTACTGACAGCCATCTTGATGCTTTAACGACGCCATGTTCTCACACCTACACTCCTTTTAAAAGTAGTAGTAGTAGTAGTAGTAGTAGTAGTAATAGTCTCAACAACTCCTCTCCTCTAACTGACTGTCTTCAGCCTCTCTCTCACCGCCGCAGTGTTGCATCTCTAGCTGTCTTCTACCGCTATTTTCACGCTAACTGCTCTTCTGATCTTGTTAACTGCATGCCTCCCCTCCTCCCACGGCCTCGCTGCACAACACCTTCTTCTTTCTCTCACCACTGTTCTGTCCACCTCCCTAATGCAAGAGTTAACCAGTATTCTCAGTCTTTCACCACTATTCTGTCCACCTCCCTAGTGCAAGAGTTAACCAGTATTCTCAGTCTTTCACCACTATTCTGTCCACCTCCCTAATGCAAGAGTTAACCAGTATTCTCAGTCTTTCACCACTATTCTGTCCACCTCCCTAATGCAAGAGTTAACCAGTATTCTCAGTCTTTCACCACTATTCTGTCCACCTCCCTAATGCAAGAGTTAACCAGTATTCTCAGTCTTTCACCACTATTCTGTCCACCTCCCTAATGCAAGAGTTAACCAGTATTCTCAGTCTTTCACCACTATTCTGTCCACCTCCCTAATGCAAGAGTTAACCAGTATTCTCAGTCTTTCACCACTATTCTGTCCACCTCCCTAGTGCAAGAGTTAACCAGTATTCTCAGTCTTTCACCACTATTCTGTCCACCTCCCTAATGCAAGAGTTAACCAGTATTCTCAGTCTTTCACCACTATTCTGTCCACCTCCCTAATGCAAGAGTTAACCAGTATTCTCAGTCTTTCACCACTATTCTGTCCACCTCCCTAATGCAAGAGTTAACCAGTATTCTCAGTCTTTCACCACTATTCTGTCCACCTCCCTAGTGCAAGAGTTAACCAGTATTCTCAGTCTTTCACCACTATTCTGTCCACCTCCCTAGTGCAAGAGTTAACCAGTATTCTCAGTCTTTCATCCCTTTCTCTGGTAAACTCTGGAACTCCCTGCCTGCTTCTGTATTTCCACCTTCCTATGACTTGAACTTCAACACACTTATCCTCAACTTTAGATAGTAGTAGTAGTAGTAGTAGTAGTAGTAGTAATAGTAGTAGTAGTAGTAGGTTAAACAAACAACTTTTTAAAAACTTATCTATTTACATAACAACAAGACAAAATATACACAACATACAACCTGTGTGTGTGTGTGTGTGTGTGTGTGTGTGTGTGTGTGTGTGTGTGTACGAGTACATGGGAATCTGGAAAAACGTACATGATTTTCTTCTTTATGTGTACCTGTCGTGTGTGTGTGTGTGTGTGTGTGTGTGTGTGTGTGTGTGTGTGTGTGTGTGTGTGTGTGTGTGTGTGTGTGTGTGTACATTCAGATAAAAATAACGATAATAATAATAATGATAAAAATAAATGAAAACTCTTATTCCTCTCACAATATTAATAATAATAATAATAATAATAATAATAATAATAATAATAATAATAATAATAATAATAATAATGACAACAATAATGATAACAAACTCATTCTTCTTCTTCTTCTTCTTCTTCTTCTTCTTCTTATTATTATTATCATTATTATTATTATTATTATTATTATTATTTTTGACATCTCAGACTAGACAAATATAACTCTCTCTCTCTCTCTCTCTCTCTCTCTCTCTCTCTCTCTCTCTCTCTCTCTCTCTCTCTCTCTCTCTCTCTAATCTAAGTTCTTTGGTTTATTAAGCCTCTCTCTCTCTCTCTCTCTCTCTCTCTCTCTCTCTCTCTCTCTCTCTCTCTCTCTCTCTCTCTCTCTCTCTTACATCAGTATTTCGTTTGTTTGTTTACATATAATGACCTTCCTTACACTAGTACCTGGTTTTGTTTGCTTTGTTTACACCTAACAAGCTTCACTCTGGCCTTGTTTACATTTGAGCACATGTACCTGTTTGTTTACTTTGTGTTTACACCTCCCTTACTGGCCCTTCTTTTGGTTTTGTTTACATCACGTGGTTTTGTTTACATTGACCACGTGGTTTTGTTTACATTATCCACGTGGTTTTGTTTACATTGACCACGTGGTTTTGTTTACATTGACCACGTGGTTTTGTTTACATTGACCACGTGGTTTTGTTTACATTGACCACGTGGTTTTGTTTACATTCACCATGTGGTTTTGTTTACATTTCTGTCTACGCCTCCCAAGTATTCATGTTTATAATTTCTGTTTACATTTTCTCGGCACTAAATATTGTTTGCATACATTTTCGTCTCTGTAGTGATAATTGTTTGCTTCTGTGACATGAATACTCTCTCTTTGTGCCATCTTGTTTGCATTCAACACTGTCTGCATTACACGTGACGAGATATATTATTGTTTACACTTTCTTCGTTCATTATGTAACGCTATCCATGTCCCGTTTAATTTGTTTACAGCTTCCTTGTTTACATTCGTACACAACACGCAGGATTGTTTACATGTTTGTTTTTTGTTTACATTCACGCTATGGCACTGTTTACATGCAATCTTGACCTTACTAGACACTGTTTGTAAGTTTGTTTGCACTTATCATCTTTGTTTACAGCTATATTTGTTTGTATTGTTTGTGTAACGTGTCTCTATAGCCATTGTTTACTTTGACTATTTGTTTATTTGTTTGTTTATTTGTTTACAGAGCACCTCACTTGTTTATGAATCACTTTTCCAACAAGTTATTTTGTTTACACCGTCATGTGACTCTCTCTGTTCATTTTTGTTTGTTTCAACTGCTTTTGTTTGCCAGAAATCTTTGTTTACACTCAAGACATAGCACTGTTTACACTCCCCACGTGGCGTTACTTCCTGGCGTTGTTTATGTTGTTTTGTTTGCCGTCACTTCTTGTTTACAGTTGTCACGCCATTTTGTTTGCATTTGTACACTCGCCACGTGGATTTGTTTACATCCAGCGTCTGTTTACATGTCAATTGGCTTTTTAGCTCTAATGGTCGTTTACACTGACCACGTGGTTTTGTTTACACCCAAAATTTGTTTACTAGTAGTCTTGTTTTATCTTCAGTTTGTTTATACCCATCACGTGACTCTTTATCTTCCAGACTTGTTTACACTGACACACGTGGCTTTTTTTACCTTCCAGGCTTGTTTACAATTGCACACGTGGCTTTGTTTACCTTCCAGACTTGTTTACACTGGCACACGTGGCTTTGTTTACTTTCCAGACTTGTTTAGACTGGCACACGTAGCTTTCTTTACCTTCCAGACTTGTTTACACTGACACACGTGGCTTTGTTTACCTTCCAGACTTGTTTACACTGGCACACGTGGCTTTGTTTACCTTCCAGACTTGTTTACACTGGCACACGTGGCTTTGTTTACCTTCCAGACTTGTTTACAATGGCACACGTGGCTTTGTTTACCTTCCAGACTTGTTTACACTGGCACACGTGGCTTTTGTTTACCTTCCAGGCTTGTTTACAATGGCACTACGTGGCTTTGTTTACCTTCCAGACTTGTTTACACTGACACACGTGGCTTTGTTTACTCTTCCAGGCTTGTTTTACACTGGCACACGTGGCTGTGTTGTTTACCTAGTATTAATTTTCACCTTTCACTACATATTTCTGTTGCGTTAAATAGTTGTTTACACAGAAACATGGCCTTGTTTACTCTGACCATGTGTTTTTCTCTGCCTTCAGTGACTGTTTACAATTATCACCTTGTTTTGTTTGCACTCACAAGCGAATTTGTCTTAGTTTCAACTTGTTTACATTCATACACACACATACACACGCAGCTGTTTGCATTTAGTACTTGTTTCCACACACACACACACACACACACACACACACACACACATGTAGAATCCCTCCCTCCCTCACACACACATACATGTAAACAACTGCTATGTAAACAAGAAGTAAACAATCACTCGCCCTTCGTAACATCAGGAATGGACTTTGTAAACTTAGCTTTGGACACGAGAGCAGCAACGAGGGCCGTGGAAGAGGAAGAAGCGGGCGTGGAGGAAGAGGAAGAGGAGGAGGAAGAGGAGGAGGAGGAGAGACCAGGGGAACAGACCTTGTGATGACCGTCCCAGTCCTTGTGTTGACAAAAAGGCCCACAATACCTCGCTATATTACAACCGCTACAAGTTTCATGAGCCTTCCTCCCGCAGTTCCAGCACGCCTACAGGGAGGAGAGACAGTTCCAGGTGTTGTAATTAAGGTTGTAAATGGGGTAAAGGTTGTAGAAAGGGTTGTAATGGATGTGGTTCGTTGTAAAAGGGTTGTGGAGTCGTGAATCTGGTGTTTTTGTTAAATATGTGTGGTGTAATTGAAGTTGTAAAGGGGTAAGGGTTGTAGAAAGGGTTGTAATGGTTGTGGTTCGCTGTTAAAGGGTTGTGGAGTCGTGTACCTGGTTTTTTGTTAAGTTTGTGAGGTTAAGGTGTTGTAATTGAAGTTGTAAAGGGGTAAAGGTTGTAGAAAGGGTTGTAATGGTTGTGTTTCGCTGTAAAAGGGTTGTGGAGTCGTGTATCAGGGTTTTTGTTAAATATGTGTGGTGTAATTGAAGTTGTAAAGGGGTAAGGGTTGTAGAAAGGGTTGTAATGGTTGTGGTTCGTTGTAAAAGGGTTGTGGAGTCATGTACCTGGTTTTTTTTGTTAAGTTTGTGAGGTTAAGGTGTTGTAATTCAGGTTGTAAAGGGGTAAAGGTTGTAGAAAAGGTTGTAATGGTTGTGGTTCGTTGTAAAAGAATTGTGGAGTCGTGTATCTGTTTTTTTTGTTAAGTTTGTGAGGTTAAGGTGTTGTAATTGAGGTTGTAAAGGGGTAAAGGTTGTAGAAAGGGTTGTAATGGTTGTGGTTCGTTGTAAAAGGGTTGTGGAGTCGTGAATCTGTTTTTTTTGTTAAGTTTGTAAGGTTAAGGTGTTGTAATTGAGGTTGTAATGGGGGTAAAGGTTGTAGTGATAGTGGTAATAGTTGTTGTATTAGTAGTAACAACATAACTACAATAATTCTTAGTACAAATAATACGATGACTTTTACAACAACAACAACAATAACAATAAAAATAGCATTATTACAAGTACTACTACAACTACAACTACAACTACTACTACTACTACTACTACTACAACTACTACTACTACTACTACTACTACCACACTAACCTGCTGGGGATCAATGCGGGGTTCTGCAGGGTCTCTTCTCCCCACCTCTCTCAATAGGACGTCTACTTTCGCTCTTTCCGCTGCTACCAGTTCTTGTGCTCTTGCTTCAGCCGCCCCCACCGCCCGCTGCACCTCCGCCACTGCCGCCCTACGCACCTCAGACACCGCCTCCTCTGTGGGCGTGAGGGCGTGGGCGTCAGGTAGACAGTAGAGTAGATATCAGGGGTTTTAAATGAGAGTATTGCAAAATTTGTCGCGTATTTTGGGTTTTGTGGTTCGAATGAGTTTTTGGGGTTTTTAAGGGTGTTTTTAGGGTTCCTCTGGTGGTTCTACTGGTTCCTGTGATAGTTACTGGTAGAACCGGCCAAAATATCACTGAAAAATCCTAGTAACTTTCATTACAACTCCCTAAACACCCTTGAAAACCCCAATAACTTCTTGCACAGCCCCAAAACACCCTTGAAAACCCCAATAACTTCTTGCACAGCCCCAAAACGCCCTTGAAAACCCCAATAACTTCTTGCACAGCCCCAAAACGCCCTTGAAAACCCCAATAACTTCTTGCACAGCCCCAAAACGCCCTTGAAAACCCCAATAACTTCTTGCACAGCCCCAAAACACCCTTGAAAACCCCAATAACTTCTTGCACACTCCCTAAACATCCTTGAAAACCCCAATAACTTCTTGCACAGCCCCTAAACACCCTTGAAAACCCCAATAACTTCTTGCACACTCCCTAAACACCCTTGAAAACCCCAATAACTTCTTGCACACTCCCTAAACACCCTTGAAAACCCCAATAACTTCTTCTACACCCTTGCAAACCCAAAGGAAGCCAAAACGAACACAAATAATGACAGATATACTACTACTACTACTACTACTACTACCACCACCACCACCCTGATCTTTAATCTTGATCTTACCTGCTTTTCTCTTCACTTCCGAAACCCTCTCTTCTGTTGTCCTTATTGACTGTGCCACCAACTCAGCGGCGTATCTTCTGACCTCAGCGTCGTATTCCTGTCGACTTTTCACCTCTCCTCCTCCTCCTCCTCCTTGTCTTCCTCCTCCTCCTCCTCCTCCTCCTCCTCCTCCTCCTCCTCCTTCTCGTTCTTGTAATATTGTTAAAGCTCTTCTTGTTTTCTCTACCATGCTAAGAATGCATGTCAGCATCTGAGAGAGAGAGAGAGAGAGAGAGAGAGAGAGAGAGAGAGAGAGAGAGAGAGAGAGAGAGAGAGAGAGAGAGAGAGAGAGAGAGAGAGAGAGAGAGAGAGAGGGGTTGTTCATTAATATATTTCATTTTTTGTATTCTATTTGTTGTTTGTTGTTGTTGTTGTTGTTGTTGTTGTTGTTGTTGTTGTTATTATTATTATTATTATTATTATTGATTTTATATAAGACTGACTGACTGACTGACTGACTGACTGACTGACTGACTGACTGACTGACTGACTGACTGACTGGCTGACTGACTGGCTGGCTGGCTGACTGACTGACTGACTGACTGACTGACTGACTGACTGACTGACTGACTGACTGACTGACTGACTGGCTGACTGACTGACTGACTGACTGACTGGCTGACTGACTGACTGACTGACTGACTGGCTGACTGACTGACTGACTGACTGACTGACTGACTGACTGGCTGGCTGACTGACTGACTGACTGTCTGGCTGACTGACTGACTGACTGACTGACTGACTGACTGACTGACTGACTGGCTGACTGGCTGGCTGACTGACTGACTGACTGGCTGACTGACTGACTGACTGACCTAACTTAACCTGACCTAACCTAACTTAACCTAACCTAACGTAACCTAACCTGACCTGACCTGACCTGACCTGACCTTACTTACCACGTGAATATTCTTCCATTCATCGTCCGGGGGGGACTGGGGTGCGGTACTCCCTCGGGTGGGGGGCAGGGGGGTCTGGGCTCACCCCCACACTAGGGTAGGGGGGAGAGAAAAGGCCCCCCACTCTCTTGCTGGGCGGAGGGGAGAGAGAACCCCCTCCTCCTCCTCCTCCCCCTCCTCCTCCTCCTCCTCCTCCTCCTCCTCCTCCGCCTCCTCCTCCTCCTCCGTCTCCATTTTCGAAGTACCTGTAGAAGTGAAGAGTGCTTTAAGTCTCTCTCTCTCTCTCTCTCTCTCTCTCTCTCTCTCTCTCTCTCTCTCTCTCTCTCTCTCTCTCTCTCTCTCTCTCTCTCATTCTATCCTTATTTCTCCTTTTATCTCTCTTTCTTTCTCTCAAAATAGCAAAATCTCTCTCTCTCTCTCTCTCTCTCTCTCTCTCTCTCTCTCTCTCTCTCTCTCTCTCTCTCTCTCTCTCTCTCTCTCTCTCTCACACACACACACACACACACACACTTTCTCTCTCTCCCTCTCTCACACACACACACACATTCTCTCCCTCCCTCTCTCTCTCCCTCTCTCTCTCACTCACCCATCATGGCGCCGCTTGCCCGGGGTGACCTCCGAGGAGAAGAAGTCAGTGGGTTCTCCTGAGGCTGCGTCCAGGGCGGCTGCCTCGTGAACTGCCACGTACTGAGACACAGGCTGGGGAGAAGGGAGCGTTAACAGCTGTCACTACTACTACTACTACTACTACTACTACTACTACTACTACTACTACTACTACTAACAGGCTAGGGAGAAGGGGGCGTTAACAGCTGTCATTACTACTACTACTACTACTACTACTACTACTACTACTACTACTACTACTACTACTACTACTACTACTACTGCTATCTATCATGAAGGGCAATGATAACACACACACACACACACACATAC
>NW_026973668.1:1265000-1295000 GCF_035594125.1 Scylla paramamosain
CATTATTTTAAGCATTATTTCAATTACCACAGCATAATTATACCATCTAATAGGCCTAAGGTATTCTTATAGGCCTGCTTCACACCCACGCCAAG
The DNA here is from genome assembly GCF_035594125.1 of Scylla paramamosain. NCBI lineage: Eukaryota > Metazoa > Arthropoda > Malacostraca > Decapoda > Portunidae > Scylla > Scylla paramamosain. The sequence goes on from NW_026973668.1 coordinate 1,265,096, forward strand.
CAGAAACTCGAAATAAATGAAGGAAGAAGCAGAAAAAGAAGTAAAAACAATATTAACTAAAAATACACCATTATTTTAAGCATTATTTCAATTAGCACACCATAATTACACCATCAAATAGGCCTAAGGTATTCTTATAGGCCTGATCCACACTCTCGCTGAGCAGAAACTCGAAATAAACAAAGGAAGAAGCAGAAAAAGAAAAAAAACTAACTAAAAATATACCATTATTTTAAGCATTATTTCAATTACCATAGAATAATCACACCATCTAATAGGCCTAAGGTATTCTTATAGGCCTGCTTCACACCCACGCCAAGCAGAAACTCAAAATAAATGAAGGAAGAAGTCGAAAAAGAAAAAAACAATATTAACTAAAAATACACCATTATTTTAAGCATTATTTCAATTAGCACAGCATAATTATACCATCTAATAGGCCTAAGGTATTCTTATAGGCCTGCTTCACACCCACGCCAAGCAGAAAGTCGAAATAACGAGAGGAAGAAGGAGAAACATACAAAAATGAATAAGCTAAACAGCACGAGGAACAAGCCAGACTGGGACGTCTTTAAAAATTCCCTTAATCTTTGTTTACTTGCCTGCCTTCTTCTTCTTCTTCTTCTTTTTCTTCTTCTTGGCTTCCTCAGGCGCCGTCCCGTCCCCTAGCTGGTCCAGTCTCTCCGGTTCATCTTCCTCTCCATGGCTATGTTTATCTTCGCTTTTTTCCCCGACGTTGTTCACCACGGCGGCCGCCATCTTGATACGGAGACTTCGGGTTCGGCTCTAATCTTTTAGTTTGTTTAGTTTGTTTGGCTTGGTTATTAAGATTGGATTGGATTATAATGTTTGCCTTATTTTTGTGTTTGTTGAGGGATAAGTGTTTGGTTTTCTTGATTTGTTTTGTGGGTTTTTTTTTTTTATCTTGATATTTTGGTTTCGGCGCCGAGATATTTGTTTATTATTATTATTATTAACATAGTTTGCGTGAAAATGTTTGGTTTACTTTGTTTTAGTAGACGAATCAATATTAAGAGATCGTATTTTTTTCAGTTTTTGTTTTCCTTTGTAGTTATTATGACTAATGAATGAATGCTCGAGTCTCCCAGTCCATTAAAAAAAAAAAAAATTGGTTAGAGAAAACGTTAGATGGGTGACAGTGATAATTATTTCAGGATGCAGTGTGTTGCTGTATTTGTTCCTATACTACAATAAAAAGCTTGCAGTTGTGTGTGGTGAGCAAGTCTGTCAGTCTGTCATTCATATGCGACTAACTGGAACACTGCAACACGTGAATAGTGCAGGTATTGTGAGAGTAATGAGATGTTTAGTCAGGCGTACACCTCTGAATAAAAGCATTAGAACCAAACACTTTCTATCTCTTGCTTCACACACACCTATCTCTCGCTGTCTTTCACCCCACATTACCCTCTCTCTATATTCTTTATTTCCCCACTCTTATCTCTCTGACCCGTTCTGTTCCAAGCAAGAGGGTCACGCACTTTCTATCTCTCGCTGTCTTTCACCCCACATTACCCTCTCTCTATATTCTTTATTTCCCCACTCATCTCTCTGACCCGTTCTGTTCCAAGCAAGAGGGTCACGCACTTTCTATCTCTCGCTGTCTTTCAACTCATAATTCCCTCTCTCTCTATATATATTGTTCTTTACTCTCCGTTCCGTTCCGTTCTGTTCCAAGCAAGAGGGTCACACACGCACTTTATCTCTTGTTCCACACACCTTCTATCTCTCGCTGTCTTTCATCCCATAATTCCCTCTCTCTCTATATATATTATTATTTACTTTCCCTTTTCTCTTTTCGTTTCATTCCGTTCCGTTCCAAGCAAGAGAAGGACAAGAGTCTTCCTGTTCCTTCTACCGAGTCATCAATGGATTACAGCGGCCCGTCTCTGGTAACATTGCAACACACTGTTTAATTATGTACTTTATTTTATTTTAATGGACTGATAGATATTAAGACTTAGTAAATTGTATTCTTGTTTTTTTTTATGTTGATATTTTAGTTTACATAAATAAAGAATTTTTATTATTAGATTGGATAAAATATGTAGTTTGTTTTATTTTAGCAGGCTGATAAATGTTAAAGGTTTGTGATTTGTGTAGTTTTATTTCATCTTTTTTTTTGCTTCCGCTCGTCAATACTGGCTTGTCTGTGGTGGTGTGTGCACTGCTGCATCACCACCATCACCACACACGTCTCAATGGTGTCCCCTTCATCTTACGCCACCAACACCACAAACACCATCACTTGATAACAACAAACACACACCGTCTACACGTCCACTAATAATAATAATCATCATAATAATAATGATAACAACAACAACAACAACAACAATAATAATAATAATAATAATAATAATAATAATAATAATAATAATAATAATCCTGGCTTCATCACTATCTGTATAATGAAAGGCAAGGCAACACACACACACACACACACACACACACACACATATATATATATATATATATATATATATATATATATATATATATATATATATATATATATATATATATATATATATATATATAATACACACACACACACACACACACACACACACACACACACACACTCCAGCAGGAGGGGGTGGGGTGGGGTGGGGTGGGGGCGGATGGTCTGTGTCTGGGTCGAGGCGGTGGGCCCGGTTGATGACGTCACACCTTACTTACGTACGTACGTACGTATTTCATTTTGAAAATGGCCATTGTCAAAAAGGCAGCTGGACACGAATGCTGTATATATTCTGACTCGTCATACACTCAAACTAATTAATCAAATATCAAAATATTTCCAGGCTGAGTAATAACAAAAATATTTCCACAAACATCCTGAAAAAAGTGTTGGAACTTTGACCTGCTTAAACACGATTCTAGAGCCCACAAATTTGATTCACCAGGAACGGAAAACACTTCAAAAAATCTGAATTATTTTTACAAACAACCAAAACTTAGTCGGAAGCTGAAATAAAGAAATAAATATTTAAAAAATGTCAACTTTTGCACCTTTAACGGGGCTCTAAATCATTCTTAAAGGCCACGTATTTAACTTATCAGGAGCACAAAACACTTTAACAATCATAAACTATTTTTACAAACCATAAACACTTCACTACAAGCTCTAATTAAAAACCAAAGATACCGGGATGCAAAAATATAACGGAAATTCGGCTCTTATTTACGTCACAGACAACCTCAAAATCAACGCTTTTCACTCAACACAAGAGTCAAAAACACTTCAAATACAACAAAATATTTTTACAAACCATAAAAACTTACTTAGAAGCCGAAATAAATTAACCGAGAAAAAATAAAATATTACTGGAACCTGACAAGCTGGGACAGGCAGGCCATCATGGCGGCGATGACGTCACGCAATCGCCACTTCACCTCACTCTGCCTTTATTACACCCAAACCAGATAATGGCGGATATATCTGAGTAGCGGATATGAAAGGTTAGGCGTGTGGCTCCACTTTGTGACGTGTCTGGCTTGTAATAAGTGACACATGAAGCAGATAATGGCTGAAAGATGGGCACCGCCTCAGCTGGCTCGTTTGTTTACATATCGAAAACTTGAATTTTAGCGCCTTTTTAAGGGTTTTGAACCTCCTGCAGGTGTTAATTCATTGATATTGTGTCCTGGGGGTTAGGTTAGCGTAGGTTAGGACGAGTTAGGACCGTCAAGTACTGAGCAATCTATCATATCAAAACTAACACTCTTGCCTTCACTGTGTCACTGCTGTCAGTCACTTCCAAGCCTTGTGTCAGTCACTGCAGCCTGTGTACACATTGTTTACTGTCTCTCCACAACACAGGGTATATCCAAGCCTTGTGTCAGTCACTGCAGCCTGTGTACACATTGTTTACTGTCTCTCCACAACACAGGGTATATCCAAGCCTTGTGTCAGTCACTGCAGCCTGTGTACACATTGTTTACTGTCTCTCCACAACACAGGGTATATAGAACACATCACTGTAGATCACACACACTAGCAGGCCATTACTGTCTAAACACACGCAAATATTACTTAAAACAACCCATTAGACACTCACCTACATCACCACCACGGAGACAATGTGAGCGACCGTGAGTGACCGCTCCGTGACTGACTGACTGCCACCCTTGTAGGACGCTCGGCCGAAACAAAGATGAAGATCATATATTAGTACTGATGTCTGTCTAGCACTAAAATAAAGGGAAAAATCATGCTGTAATGTTCAGGGACGTTAGTGAGGGGTAAAATAGTGCAGATTACTTAGAATTTAGACGTGAATGGCCGAGGGAAAATAGATAAATAAATAAATGAATAGTAAAGTTAGCATTGATACTTGAATGGGCGAGGGGAAATAAACAAGTGAATATTTCTTAGTTAGCACTGAGATGTGAATGGGCCAAGAGAAAATAAACAAATGAAAACTGTTGAAAAAATGCCAGAGAGAGAGAGAGAGAGAGAGAGAGAGAGAGAGAGAGAGAGAGAGAGAGAGAGAGAGAGAGAGAGAGAGAGAGAGAGAGAGAGAGATGATTTGAAGCACTTCCATCTATAAAAAAGATAAATAAATAAATAAATAAATAAAAGTAAATAAATTATAAATAAACTAAACTTAATCAGTCAGTCAGTCATTCACACAGTCAGCTGGTTACAGTCAGTCAGTCAGTCAGTCATTCAGTCAGTTAGTCAGTCAGTCAATCACTCAGTCAGTCTGTCAGTCAATCACTCAGTCAGTCAGTCAGTCAGCCAGCCAGCCAGCCAGTCAGTCAGCCAATCAGTCAGTCAGTCAGTCAATCAGTCAGTCACCCAGGCACACTCCCAGCAAGTCAACAACAGCATCAACAAAAACAACAACAACAACAATGTAAAAGGAAACAATTAGTATTTTCATCAATTTTATTTATACATATTTTCTTTGCATACGTTTTTCCGAATAGCGCGGAAACGAAACGACACGAGAGAAAAATAAAGAAAGAAAACGGAACGCGAGGTTGAACACGAACGACAGAGGCGGTGCAGGAGAGATTAGCCCAGTGAATTAATTGAAAGAATAGCAAAACTGAGTGAGAGGATGAGAAGACTGGATACACAGACAACTGCTTAAGATAATAAATGAACTGTAAAAGAAGATAAACTGATAAAATAAAGTGCTGAGGATGGATTTGAAGGGAGAAAGTGAAGTTGTATAGGAAATAATATATACAAGGAATTAATTTGGAGGTAAAAAAAGATGAGATGAAAATTAAAGACAGGAGCAAACATATAGGAGAATTAATTTGAAAGATAAAATAAAAAAGAAGAAGAGATTAATAACTAGGAGAAATAAAGGAAATAAAAAGAGAAGAGGAGAAGGAGGAGGTGAAAAAGATACAAGCTAAAAAAAAATAATAATAAATAATAAATGAATAAAGAAAGAAAGAATTACTTGAAAGAATTAAAAAAAAATCAATACAAATGAAAGATAAGCATACAAATTATCTTACAAAAAAAAAAAAATGTAAAGAATGAAGAGAAAATAAATAAGCAAATAAATAAAAAAAATAACACAGAAGATATATAACAATCGCAGCATACACAAACGACTCGGACGAATAAAATACACGAAAATACACACACAAAAAAAAAAAAAAGCCCCCAGCACATCATCATCACCGCAGCGGGGCAAATACTGCAAGCCGATTGGTCAGCATTTTTATTTGTGCAGAAGCTCTAAGCCGTCTGAAAGAATGCTGTACTGCTCCGGGTAATATTGTAAGCTTATTCTTTTTCCCGATGCACTGATAAAACTTTAAATCTTTACTCTTAAGCTGGTTTCTTCTTTCTCGGACTCCGTAATGTGATAAACTTGATTCTTGCCTTGTAAACACCATTTATTTTTTTATTTTTGGGCTTGTTAAACTTAATTCTTGCCTCGTAAACTTAAATATTGTTTTTCCTGGCTTGATACACTTAATTCTTGCCTCATAAACTCAAATATTCCTCTTCCTGGCTCAATAAATTTAATTCTTGTCTCATAAACTCAAATATTGCTTTTCCTGGCTTGATACACTTAATTCTTGCTTCATAAACTCAAATATTCCTCTTCCTGGCTCAATAAATTTAATTCTTCTCGCGTAAATTCAAATGTTGCTTTTCCTGGCTTGATACACTTAATTCTTGCCTCATAAACTCAAATATTCCTCTTCCTGGCTCAATAAATTTAATTCTTGTCTTGTAAATTCAAATGTTGCTTTTCTTGGCTTGATACACTTAATTCTTGCCTCATAAACTCAAATATTCCTCTTCCTGGCTCAATAAATTTAATTCTTGTCTTGTAAACTCAAATATTGCTTTTCCTGGCTTGATACACTTAATTCTTGCCTCTTAAACTCAAATATTGTTTTTCCTGGCTCAATAAATTTAATTCTTGCCTCATAAACTCAAATATTGCTTTTCCTGGCTTGATACACTTAATTCTTGCTTCATAAACTCAAATATTCCTCTTCCTGGCTCAATAAATTTAATTCTTGCCTCTTAAACTCAAATATTGCTTTTCCTTGCTTGATACACTTAATTCTTGCTTCATAAACTCAAATATTCCTCTTCCTGGCTCAATAAATTTAATTCTTGCCTCTTAAACTCAAATATTGCTTTTCCTGGCTTGATACACTTAATTCTTGCCTCATAAACTCAAATATTCCTCTTCCTGGCTCAATAAATTTAATTCTTGCCTCATAAACTCAAATATTGCTTTTCTTGGCTTGATACACTTAATTCTTGCCTCATAAACTCAAATATTCCTCTTCCTGGCTCAATAAATTTAATTCTTGTCTCATAAACTCAAATATTGCTTTTCTTGGCTTGATACACTTAATTCTTGCCTCATAAACTCAAATATTCCTCTTCCTGGCTCAATAAATTTAATTCTTGTCTTGTAAACTCAAATGTTGCTTTTCCTGGCTTGATACACTTAATTCTTGCCTCATAAACTCAAATATTGTAAGCTTATTCTTTTTCCCAATGCACTGATAAAACTTTAAATCTTTACTCTTAAGCTGGTTTCTTCTTTCTCGGACTCCGTAATGTGATAAACATGATTCTTGCCTTGTAAACACCATTTATTTTTTTATTTTTGGGCTTGTTAAACTTAATTCTTGCCTCGTAAGCTTAAATATTGTTTTTCCTGGCTTGATACACTTAATTCTTGCCTCATAAACTCAAATATTCCTCTTCCTGGCTCAATAAATTTAATTCTTGTCTTGTAAACTTAAATATTGTTTTTCCTGGCTTGATACACTTAATTCTTGTCTCTTAAACTCAAATACACCTAATTCTTGCCTTATAAACTCAAACATTGTTTTTCCTGGCTTCATAAAACTTAATTCTTGCCTCATAAACTCAAATATTCCTCTTCCTGGCTTGATAAATTTAATTCTTGCCTCATAAACTCAAATATTCCTCTTCCTGGCTCAATAAATTTAATTCTTATCTCTTAAACTCAAATATTGCTTTTCCTGGCTCAATAAATTTAATTCTTGTCTTGTAAACTCAAATGTTGCTTTTCCTGGCTTGATACACTTAATTCTTGCCTCATAAACTTAAATATTGTTTTTCCTGGCTTGATACACTTAATTCTTGTCTCTTAAACTCAAATATTCCTCTTCCTGGCTCAATAAATTTAATTCTTGTCTTGTAAACTCAAATGTTGCTTTTCCTGGCTTGATACACTTAATTCTTGCCTCATAAACTCAAATATTCCTTTTCCTGGCTCAATAAATTTAATTCTTGTCTCGTAAACTCAAATATTGCTTTTCCTGGCTTGATAAACTTAATTCTTGCCTCATAAACTCAAATATTCCTCTTCCTGGCTCAATAAATTTAATTCTTGTCTCGTAAATTCAAATGTTGCTTTTCCTGGCTTGATACACTTAATTCTTGCCTCATAAACTCAAATATTGCTTTTCTTGGCCTAACAAACTTAATTCTTGCCTCGTAAATTCAAACATTTTCTCCTGGTTCATTAATAAACTTAATTTTTAACTCATAACCTGACATATTCTTTTTCCTGGCTCAGTAAACTTAATTCTTGCCTCGTAAACTCAAACATTGCTTTTCTTGGCCTAACAAACTTAATTCTTGCCTCATAAACTCAAATATTGTTTTTCTTGGCCTAACAAACTTAATTCTTGCCTCGTAAACTCAAACATTTTTTCCTGGTTCGTTAATAAACTTAATTTTTTACTCCTAACCTGAAATATTCTTTTTCCCGGCTCAGTAAACTTAATTCTTGCCTCATAAACTCAAATATTGCTTTTCTTGGCCTAACAAACTTAATTCTTGCCTCGTACACTCAAACATTTTTTCCTGGTTCGTTAATAAACTTAATTTTTAACTCATAACCCGACATATTCTTTTTCCTGGCACGGTAAACTTAATTCTTCTTTCATAAACTCAAATATTGCTTTTCTTGGCCTAACAAACTTAATTCTTGCCTCATAAACTTAAATATTGCATTTCCTGGCTTGATACACTTAATTCTTGCCTCATAAACTCAAATATTGCTTTTCCTGGCTTGATACACTTAATTCTTGCCTCATAAACTCAAATATTGCTTTTCTTGGCCTAACAAACTTAATTCTTGCCTCATAAACTCAAACATTTTCTCCTGGTTCATTAATAAACTTAATTTTTAACTCCTAACCTCACATATTCTTTTTCCTGGCTCAGTAAACTTAATTCTTGCCTCATAAACTCAAATATTCCTCTTCCTGGCTCAATAAATTTAATTCTTGTCTCGTAAATTCAAATGTTGCTTTTCCTGGCTTGATACACTTAATTCTTGCCTCATAAACTCAAATATTCCTCTTCCTGGCTCAATAAATTTAATTCTTGTCTCGTAAATTCAAATGTTGCTTTTCCTGGCTTGATACACTTAATTCTTGCCTCATAAACTCAAATATTGCTTTTCTTGGCCTAACAAACTTAATTCTTGCCTCGTAAACTCAAACATTTTCTCCTGGTTCATTAATAAACTTAATTTTTAACTCATAACCTGACATATTCTTTTTCCTGGCTCAGTAAACTTAATTCTTGCCTTATAAACTCAAATATTGCTTTTCTTGGCCTAACAAACTTAATTCTTGCCTCGTAAACTCAAACATTGCTTTTCTTGGCCTAACAAACTTAATTCTTGCCTCATAAACTCAAATATTGCTTTTTTTGGCCTAACAAACTTAATTCTTGCCTCATAAACTCAAATATTGTTTTTCTTGGCCTAACAAACTTAATTCTTGCCTCGTAAACTCAAACATTTTTTCCTGGTTCGTTAATAAACTTAATTTTTAACTCATAACCCGACATATTCTTTTTCCCGGCTCGGTAAACTTAATTCTTGCCTCATAAACTCAAATATTGCTTTTCTTGGCCTAACAAACTTAATTCTTGCCTCGTAAACTCAAACATTTTTTCCTGGTTCGTTACTAAACTTAATTTTTAACTCCCAACCTGACATATTCTTTTTCCTGGCTCGGTAAACTTAATTCTTGCCTTATAAACTCAAATATTGCTTTTCTTGGCCTAACAAACTTAATTCTTGCCTCGTAAACTCAAACATTTTTTCCTGGTTCGTTACTAAACTTAATTTTTAACTCCCAACCTGACATATTCTTTTTCCTGGCTCAGTAAACTTAATTCTTGCCTCATAAACTCAAATATTGCTTTTCTTGGCCTAACAAACTTAATTCTTGCCTCATAAACTCAAATATTGCTTTTCTTGGCCTAACAAACTTAATTCTTGCCTCATAAACTCAAACATTGCTTTTCTTGGCCTAACAAACTTAATTTTTGCCTCGTAAACTAAAAAATTCCTTTCTCCTGACTCGATTAATTTTTAACTTCTAACCTCAAATATTCTTTTCCTGATTCAATGTAGAGCATTCACATTTCTCTTAACTCCCAAAGATATAGGGTAGTGTACATTAGCTTGTTTGTTCACTATGACATCAAGTAAAATAATAATAGAAAAAAAAGAAAGAAAAGAAGAAGAAAAAAAAGCAGAAGGGTTACGACTGACTGCCAGACATAAACAAAGATTACAGCTCCTGATTACACACTTATTTATGATTTAGTGATATAATAAACTTTTTTAATTGACTCCTAAATACGTGCGGCTGTGTTCTTTTGTAAATAATAGATAAGAAATACTAGATAGGGGGAAACTAGCTTGTTTTTCCATTACAGCATGAAGGAAAAGACATAAAAATAAGTAAATAAATAAAGAAAAGAAATAAAAATCTGCTGACTCAATAATACGAAACAATTTAACCCTTTGACTCTTAAACACGTGTGGCTGTTTGTTCTTTCGTGAACATCAATGAAAATAATGCAAACTTAATGAAATAAAGCCAAGTATTTGTCACTACAGAGTCTGACATGTAGTGAAGAATGATGAGCTTAACATAACATAGTGAACACAAGGTTATTTACACTCACCCTCTCTCTGCCTGTCACAACTCAACACAAGCTCTTGAGGAAAATATGACTAATGTAATGAAATAAACCCATATATTTGTCATTACACAGCCTGACTTGTAGTGAAGATCAGTAAGAGTTTAACAGACAATACAAGGATATTTTCACTCAGTCTCTCTGCGTCCATCACAGCAAATGAACGAAAGCTGTTTAAAAGGGCAATATAGCGCTGTATAACTAAGCATGCTGAAAATAGAGTGTCCATTGTACCTATCAACAGTCTAACACCTAAACACTCCCTCGGTAAGGCAGAGAAATCAACGAAAGCCGGTACGCGAGAGATATGAAATTCGGTAACTTGTTCTGAGGAAAATAGAATGTTTGTATGGAGCAACATTGGGGTAAATAACACCTACATGTACCTGTGTGTGTGTGTGTGTGTGTGTGTGTGTGTGTGTGTGTGTGTGTGTGTGTGTGTCCATGAAGCTGTCTGTTTGTCTACCTATCAATCTGTCTATCTATCTGTGTGTGTGTGTGTGTGTGTGTGTGTGTTTGTCCATGAAGCTGTCTGTTTGTCTACCTATTAATCTGTCTATCTATCTGTGTGTGTGTGTGTGTGTGTGTGTGTGTGTGTGTGTGTGTGTGTGTGTGTGTGTGTGTGTGTGTGTGTGTGTGTGTGTGTGTGTGTGTGTGTGTGTGTGTGTGTGTGTGGGCACTAAAACATGCCACAACACATCACAGGCAGCCTAGGGTACAGCAAGTGTCAGGCAACCCTCTCACTAATGTAGTGGACACGGCCGGGCGGAGGTGGTGATGCTGGTGATGCTGACACGAACAATAACAAGTGGAGTCTAACAATGTATTCTGAAGGACAAGTAGAATATTCTCTCCCTTATACTTCAAAATGCTATCCTTTCCTTTATTCTTTCAAATGTAACCTTCCCTTCATCCGTGTATTCTCAAACACTATTCTCTTTCTCTCTCTCTCTCTCTCTCTCTCTCTCTCTCTCTCTCTCTCTCTCTCTGTCAACACTGTTTTCTCAAGGCCACAGAGATGACCAGCCAGGATTTCAAGGGTGTTTCTCAAGTTTGTAATGTAGAAATGTTGTTAATCTGTCACTAGAACCTTAAAAACACCGTTGCAAACCCACTGTCTCTCTGTCAACACTGTTTTCTCAAGGCCACAGCTGAATTTTCAAGAGTGTTTCTCCAGTTAGTAATGTAGAAATATTAATCTGTCACTAGAACCTTAAAAACACCCTTGCAAACCCTATCTCTCTAAACACACCTGTACCTATTTTAAGCCTTCCAAATGCACAAATGATCAATAAAATGGAGTATATTTTTTAACTTATTCTTCCAAACATATATTTTTTTCCTTTATTCCATCAACAGTAATATTCCTTCAGACGTGTTACAGTTTCTCTCTCACAATCTCTTCCAAACATTCATTAAAGTGCTTTTTCTTAGTCTCTTAAACATAACCTTTCCAAAACACTGCCTCATATCTCTCTCTCTCTCTCTGAAGCTTTTAAACAAACAATCTTTATCAAAACACACCAAAATCTTTAATAATCTTAAACATAACCTTTCTAAAACATTGCTTCATCTCTCTCTCTCTCTCTCTCTGAAGCTTTTAAACATACAATCCTTATCAGAACACACCAAAATCTTTAATAATTTTGAATGTAACCTTACAAAACACTGTCTCGTCTCTCTCTCTCTCTCTGAAGCTTTTAAACATACAATCCTTATCAAAACACACCAAAATCTTTAATAATTTCGAACGTAACCTTACAAAACACTGCCTCGTATCTCTCTCTCTCACTCTCTTTCTCTCTCTCTGTAGCTTCCAAACGTACAGTCTTCACTAAAACGTAAAGCCCATTTCAAACACGATACTCAAAAGCTCATGTCAACTCTGCAAGACTCCACTGTGCCTGTCGTAACTAGCCAAGACGTTTGCTGAGGCGGTAATACGTAAAGTTGTTAGGTTAGGTTAGCTCTTGTGTGTGTGTTTGTGTGTTTACGTGATGTTTGTTTATGTTGAGGCAATGTCGTGTAAGGTTGTTAGGTTAGGTTTTGTGTGTGTGTTTGTGTGTTTACATGTTTGTTTGTGCTGAGGCGATATTGTGTAAGGTTGTTAGGTTACGTTAGGTTAGGTTAGGTTAGGTTAGGTTAGGTTAGGTTTTGTGTGTGTGTTTGTGTGTATAGATATTATTTGTTTGTATGTTTTTTTTTTCTTTCTTTCATTGCAGTTTTGTTTTGTTTTATTTATTTATTTATTTATTTGTTTTTATTGTAATTTTTTCTATGTCTTATTTTATTTTGTTATTTATTTATTTATTTTTTATTATTTTTTTTCTGTATCTATTTTATTTTATTTATTTTTATTGTCTTTTTTTAAATTTTACCACGTGTTATTCACTACCTATTAATTTATTTTTGCTATATTTTTCTATAACTTATTTATCTTTATTACATCACAACATATTAATTGATAGATTTTTCTTGATTATCTTCTTATTTTTTTTCTCTCTCTCTCTTCCTTCCTTCCTTCCTCTCTTTCACAATTAATAACTTCTCATATTTCATTCTGCATTATTCCTCTTTTATTTATTCCTTCATAATTGTTAAGTCTGCATACACATATTCTTTCACTTATTATTTTCCTTTTTCAGTTTCTCCTTTATTTGTTATGCTTTTTCTTTCAACGCAGCTTTTATCTATCTATTCATTCTATTTTATTTCATTTTCTCTCTATTTTTTTTTTTAAATCATATCTTTCCTCTTTGTTTATTTACTTCATTACGTATGTCAATTTTTTTATTTATTTATTTATTTTTTTTTTTGTTTATGCAACTTGTTCCTTTTTTCATCTATTTCCTCAAAGACTTGGGTCAACACAGTGCTACACAACTCGGCATCACAACACTGGATGATCTTAATGCTAGCTCACTCTTCTCTCTCAAGTGTCATTCCCGTTACATCCACAACTAGTGATCTATCTTTAAAAATAAATAGATAAATAAATAAGAATAAAAATAAAAGCCTAACACTTTATTGGTAATTGTTGACGCAAATCTTGAAAAACCTGACTACATAAAATGCCTAACACTTCCGTATCTCATTTGATAATATTGTTACCTCTATTTTTTTATTGATAATTGTTGATGCAAAGGTTGATCTTGAAAAACCTGACTTTGTATATAAAAAACCTAACACTTCCGTATCTCATTTGATAATATTGTTACCTCTATTTTTTTATTGATAATTGTTGACGCAAATCTTGACCTTGAAAAACCTCTGTATATAAAATGCCTAACACTTCGGTACCTCATTTGATAATACTGTAAGTTACACCACTCACTTCTTATTGATAATTGTTGACGCAAATCGTAATCTTGAAAAACACTTGATTCTTCTAGTACAAACACTGGCAAACAGTTCCGCAGCGCTACACTTGATGATAACACAAGTTTTGTCACTCGAATTTTAAAGACAACTGTTTACGCAAATGTTCGTCTTGAAAAACACTGCAGAAAACAGCCCTTTAGAAAAAAAAATGTAATTCTTTTGATACACACACTGTTAAACAGCTCAAAATCCTTACAGCTGATGATATTACAAGTACATCACACATCTCCTTGCAATATATAGCCAATAGGTAGACGACTGTTAAGCTTTCCCTCTAATTTTCTTACGTACAAACAGACAGACGCATCACAACAGTGGCCTTGCTCATCAACTGCATAGCTCAAGTTATTTATTTATTTATTTTTAAGATATAAATCCTTTTTTTTTTTTTAATTAATGCTTGGAAAGGTGGTTCTCTCTCTCTCTCTCTCTCTCTCTCTCTCTCTCTCTCTCTCTCTCTCTCTCTCTCTCTCTGCCAATACACACAAAATACATCAAAACATGAAATACACAATAAATAAAGATATGGTAACTTATGCTATACTAACACACATACACACACACACTTGTAAATATGTGTGTGTGTGTGTGTGTGTGTGTGTGTGTGTGTGTGTGTGTGTGTGTGTGTGTGTGTGTGATAGTGAAAGTTTAAACATATGAAAAAGTAAACAATGTATGTATGTATGTATGTATGTATGAAATTATCCTATCAAAAAATAAACAAATAAATAAAAACTGATCAAAAAAAATATAGAAAAAAAATTACTTGCAAAAAAAAAGAGGAGGAAAATTCAATTCAATATCGAAAAAAAAAATTAAATGATGTACAAGTTTAAAAATATATGAAACACGACACAACACGAGTGACGCGAAGATGCATAAGCGCAACGAACAAAACAAAATCCAGAAACGACGCAATAAGCAACAAAATAACACAGAAAAAGAAAGAAAAAAGAAAGAAAAAGTAAAAAAAAATAATAAAAACAATAATAATCTAGCAAAAATAACATAGAAGAGGAGAAAGAAAAGAGGAAAATAACAATAATAACAATAATAATCACATAACAAAAAAGAAGATAAAAAAAAAATAATAATAATAATAATTCAGATTAATACAACCTTAAAAACTACAAGTCAGACAAAACATCATTAAATCAACCTTACTTCAACTACAATAAAGACATCTGAAAAACACTTTGCTAATTAAGAATAAATGAAACAATAAATTATGCAGAAAGTCACATCAACCCCCCCCCCCTCTCTCTCTCTCTCTCTCTCTCTCTCTCTCTCTCTCTCTCTCTCTCTCTCTCTCTCTCTCTAATATGACAATATACCAGTGAATGATGTAGGCAAAGGACACACACCGGTATAGGCTCACCTCTCCCCGCCCCCCCCTTGCATCACCCGGGCAGCAGAGGGGGCCAGGTTAGCAGCAGCAGCAGCAGCAGCAGCCACCTCCTCTTCCTCCTCCTTCTTCTTCTCCTCTTCCCCGCGGACCAACTCATCGGCCGCTGCTTGCTCTTCAAACAGGAATATACTTTCTTTCTTGTCCTTTGTGTTGTAGACGTCAATTCTGTAAGGAGGAGGAGGAGGAGGAGGTGAAGAAAAGGAATATGAATGAATGGAGGAAGAGAACACAAGAACATAAGAACATAATAAATAAGGGAAGCTGCAAGAAGCGAGCAGGTTTACACGCGGCAGTCCCTGTATGAACACACTACCTATTTCCATCTGTTATCCCCAGCCATAAACTTGTCTAATCTTCTCTTAAAGCTCTCTAGTGTCCCACCACTAACTACATCATTACTGAGTCCGTTCCACTCATCTACCACTATTTGAGAACCAATTTTTTCCTATCTCCTTCCTAAACCTAAATTTTTCAATTTAGATAGATAGGAGGAGATAGAAGAGAAAGGAAGGAAAGAAAGAAGGAAAGGGTGATAAAGACAAGGAGGAGGAAGAGAGGATAGAAGGAAGAATGGAAAAGTTTACGATTAATCAACTGAACAACAACAACAACAACAAAGATAATATATAAACAGTTACATAGCCATAACCTGTCAGCCAAGGCACTAAATACATCTGACCGTAAGATACCTCAGACTTAAATCTCTCATTTGTGAGAAGAGATGACTTTTCTCGTGGTAAACTATAAAGCTTATTCTGCACAGTAGAATGTGTGGGAATGAGGGGGGGAAGAGAAGGGTGATGAGAACAAAAACAAAAGTGTAAGAATTATTAATTAGATACAAGCAAATGTACCTCAAAAAGAATATATTTTCTAAAACGAACAGGAACAAGAACAGACACGAAACAGAGAAACAAAACAAAACAAAACAAGAATGAGCAATGAGAACAACAACAACAACAACAACAGCACGCACGTACTTGTCGTAAATGATGCCGTGGAGTCCGACCTTCTTGAGAAACTTGATATTTTCCTGGTCGTTGTTGTGGTCGCCCCAGCAAAACACGATCAGGTTGTGTTCCATGGCCGCAGTAATCTGGCTGGGGTCACGCATCAAGTCCTCTGTGTGCACGTTGATGCCCTGTGGTGTGTGAGGTCAGGTTAGGTGAGGTTAGGAAGGAAGGAAGGAAGGATACATAAATAGAAGGATGGAAGGAAGAAAAGAATAAAGGAAAGAAAAAAGAATGAAAGATAAAAGGAAGTAAAGAAGGATGGAAGGGAAGAAACAATTGTACAAGTTTCTTATACAAATAACCCTTTCTCTCTCTCTCTCTCTCTCTCTACAACCACCAAACGCAACACACGTCACACATAAACACACCCTAAAGATCTCTACCCACACTCCCTTACCAAAACCCTCACACCAACACACACACACACACACACACACACAACACTATCTACCCTCTCTCTTACCAGAATATCAGCATTGACAGCATAGAGAATAGCTTGCTGTACACTGTTCGTCCTCTGGTCCTCGTAGGGTGGCCAGACCTCGGAGACGCCCTGAGTAAGGAACATAACCGGGTATCTGTTCTGCTTCAGCCTCAGCATCGTGCAGATATCGGGGTGGAAGCAGGAAAACACAATCTTCCTCTTGTCGGAGTGCTCCAGTATCATCTGCGGGGAGGGACGGGAGAGAGAGAAGGCACTGAGAGAGAGGTTAGGGCTGTGTAGGGGAGTAAAAGGCTGGGGAGGAAATTCTGTGTCATTTTCATTGTGTTTTTTTTGGTTTTTCAGGTTTCTAATGGGTTTTGTGGCAGCTTCTTCATCTTTCGTTGTGTTTATTGGTGTTTTTCAGGTTTGTAATGGTGTTGTGGCAGCTGCTTCATCTTTAATTGATTGTGTTTTTTGGTGTTTTCGGGTTTATGATGGATTTTGTGGCAGATACTTCATTTTTCGTGTTTATTGGTGTTTTTCAGGTTTGTAATGGTGTTGTGGCAGCTACATAATTTTTTTGTACTTATTTCACTAACTTAACCAAGCAGCATTACGACCGTGTTTCTTTGGTCACCGCTACAGAAGGTGTTAGATACACATTCTTTGGGGCATAAAAATGGACTAGACTCAGTAGTAGAACCAAATTTAGCTGTACATTGTGTGGTTTTGGATGGATTTATCGGTGTTTTAGTATGTTTTGTGGCGTTTTGGGGTGTTTTGGGGAGTTTTGGGGAGTTTTGGGGTATTTTTGACATTTTTAAGGGAGTTCTAGCTGGGCTTTTTAGGGTGTTTTTGAGGTTTTTTGGATTTTTAAAGGGGTTCTGTGAGGTTCTGGCTCTTTTTTTGTTTTTGGGTTTTAAAGGATGTTCTGTGAGTTCCTGGCTGGTGTTTTTTTGGTGTTTTGACAGTGTTTTGACAGTGTTTGGAGTGTTTTAAAGTGATTTTTTTTCTGTAGGGGTTTCAAGTGTCTTTTTAAGCCTTTCAAAACTTTTAAACTGAATTAACAAGGATTAGACAGACAGACGCAGACACACACACCTTAACAATCAAATCAAGAAAGTAATCAAGTTTGAAATGACTCAGTAATGCAAAAAATAGAACACACAAACAAACAAACAAACAAGCAGACAAACCTTAATAATCAAATCGAGGAAATGATTAAGTTCAAACGGGTGCTGAAGTTCATACGTCCCATCTCTCATCTGCATTGTCCACTTCACCTCCACATTGAACCCACAGGTATGGGGCACCACCTCCAGGGCCTTCTGCAGAGTGGGGAAGGGCTGGTGATCCTCAAAGTCCTCATCCTGGAATTTACTCAACCCTTTCTCCTTCTTGTGGTACACCTGGGGAGGGGCATGAGAGGTCACTGGGATTAGCAAAGGTGTTTTTCTTAGGTTAGGGAAATTTCTGGGGTGTTTTGGGTAGGTTAGGGAAGTTTTCAGGGTGTTTTTGTTGGGCTAGGTTGGGTTGGGTTAGGTTAGGTTAGGTTAGGTTAGGTTAGGTTGGGTTGGGTTGGGTTAGGTTAGGTTAGGTTGGGTTAGGTTAGGTTGGGTTAGGGGTGTGAAAATGGATTTGAGTTAGGTTAGGTTACTGCAGTGGTTTCCAACCTTTTCAAATTCTCGTTCCCCCTTCATTAAATGGCACAAGTCAGAGATAAAAAATGATACAATAGATAATTATGTAAGTATTCCTTAGTTACTTAGTAGCATTTGAAATCATTTATAATTGTATTTAGACAATAACATTTCATAATTCATATCTGAAATGTTTTCTCAATACTTAACCAATTGTGTATTCCATCAAAACCAATAATGTTGATATGTAATCATCTACTAAGTCATTTGTCTACTTTATAAAGTGCTTACGCCCCCCTGCCAGCCCTTCCTGCCCCCTTAGGACGGCGCGCCCCACGGCTTGGAAACCACTGGGTTAATGTGTGTTTGAGAGAGAGAGAGAGAGAGAGAGAGAGAGAGAGAGAGAGAGAGAGAGAGAGAGAGAGAGAGAGAGAGAGAGAGAGAGAGAGAGAGAAATAACAAAACGAAAAATAAACAAAAAATAACAATAATAACAAAAACAAGAAAAAACACCCAGAGAGAGAGAGAGAGAGAGAGCTATCTTTACCATCAGGAAATAGATCCACAATCGGGATGGTGGGGGGGTCAGTCTGCTTGAGTTCCCCCTTTCCTCCTCCTCCTCCTCCTCCTCCTGCTCCTCCCTTCTTCTTCTTCTTGTTCCTCTTCTTCTTCTTGCTGGCACCGCCTTCACCCTCAACCTAATAATAATAATAATAATAATAATAATAATAATAATAACAATAATAATAATAATAATAATAACAATAATAATAATAATAATAACAATAATAATAATAATAATGTTTTTTTTTCATTTTAGGTCAATATGATATCGAATTTATTATATAGTTGTCAATTTGTGGTAGTAGTAGTAGTAGTAGAAGAAGTAGAAGTGGTAGTAGCAATGGTAGTAGTAGTAGTAGTAGTAGTAGAAGTGGTAGTAGCAATGGTAGTAGTAGTAGTAGTAGTAGTAGTAGTAGTAGTAGTAGTAGTAGTAGTAGTAGTAGTAGTAGAAGAAGAAGAAAACATTTATTACCTTGAGAGGCTGAAAAGTAAAACAAAATATACTGTAATAATTTGCAACAACAACAACAACAACAACTTAATCCTAATAAAATATATACACACTTATCACCACCACCACCACCACCACCACAACAACAACAACAACAACAACAACCAGGCCAGGCTCACCTCCTCGTCAGGATGCAGTGTGTTGCTGTATTTGTTCCTATACTATAATAAAAAGCTGGCAGTTGTGTGGTGAGCAAGTCTGTCAGTCTCATTCATATGCGACTAACTGGAACACTGCAACACGTGAATAGTGCAGGTATTGTGAGAGTAATGAGATGTTTAGTCAGGCGTACACCTCTGAATAAAAGCATTAGAACCAAACACTTTCTATCTCTTGCTTCACACACACCTATCTCTCGCTGTCTTTCACCCCACATTACCCTCTCTCTATATTCTTTATTTCCCCACTCTTATCTCTCTGACCCGTTCTGTTCCAAGCAAGAGGGTCACGCACTTTCTATCTCTCGCTGTCTTTCACCCCACATTACCCTCTCTCTATATTCTTTATTTCCCCACTCTTATCTCTCTGACCCGTTCTGTTCCAAGCAAGAGGGTCACGCACTTTCTATCTCTCGCTGTCTTTCACCCCACATTACCCTCTCTCTATATTCTTTATTTCCCCACTCATCTCTCTGACCCGTTCTGTTCCAAGCAAGAGGGTCACGCACTTTCTATCTCTCGCTGTCTTTCAACTCATAATTCCCTCTCTCTCTATATATATTGTTCTTTACTCTCCGTTCCGTTCCGTTCTGTTCCAAGCAAGAGGGTCACACACGCACTTTATCTCTTGTTCCACACACCTTCTATCTCTCGCTGTCTTTCATCCCATAATTCCCTCTCTCTCTATATATATTATTATTTACTTTCCCTTTTCTCTTTTCGTTTCATTCCGTTCCGTTCCAAGCAAGAGAAGGACAAGAGTCTTCCTGTTCCTTCTACCGAGTCATCAATGGATTACAGCGGCCCGTCTCTGGTAACATTGCAACACACTGTTTAATTATGTACTTTATTTTATTTTAATGGACTGATAGATATTAAGACTTAGTAAATTGTATTCTTGTTTTTTTTTATGTTGATATTTTAGTTTACATAAATAAAGAATTTTTATTATTAGATTGGATAAAATATGTAGTTTGTTTTATTTTAGCAGGCTGATAAATGTTAAAGGTTTGTGATTTGTGTAGTTTTATTTCATCTTTTTTTTTGCTTCCGCTCGTCAATACTGGCTTGTCTGTGGTGGTGTGTGCACTGCTGCATCACCACCATCACCACACACGTCTCAATGGTGTCCCCTTCATCTTACGCCACCAACACCACAAACACCATCACTTGATAACAACAAACACACACCGTCTACACGTCCACTAATAATAATAATCATCATAATAATAATGATAACAACAACAACAACAACAACAACAACAACAATAATAATAATAATAATAATAATAATAATAATAATAATAATAATCCTGGCTTCATCACTATCTGTATAATGAAAGGCAAGGCAACACACACACACACACACACACACACACACACACACACACACACACACACACACATATATATATATATATATATATATATATATATATATATATATATATATATATATATATATATATATATATATATATATAATACACACACACACACACACACACACACACACACACACACACACACACACACTCCAGCAGGAGGGGGTGGGGTGGGGTGGGGTGGGGGCGGATGGTCTGTGTCTGGGTCGAGGCGGTGGGCCCGGTTGATGACGTCACACCTTACTTACGTACGTACGTACGTATTTCATTTTGAAAATGGCCATTGTCAAAAAGGCAGCTGGACACGAATGCTGTATATATTCTGACTCGTCATACACTCAAACTAATTAATCAAATATCAAAATATTTCCAGGCTGAGTAATAACAAAAATATTTCCACAAACATCCTGAAAAAAGTGTTGGAACTTTGACCTGCTTAAACACGATTCTAGAGCCCACAAATTTGATTCACCAGGAACGGAAAACACTTCAAAAAATCTGAATTATTTTTACAAACAACCAAAACTTAGTCGGAAGCTGAAATAAAGAAATAAATATTTAAAAAATGTCAACTTTTGCACCTTTAACGGGGCTCTAAATCATTCTTAAAGGCCACGTATTTAACTTATCAGGAGCACAAAACACTTTAACAATCATAAACTATTTTTACAAACCATAAACACTTCACTACAAGCTCTAATTAAAAACCAAAGATACCGGGATGCAAAAATATAACGGAAATTCGGCTCTTATTTACGTCACAGACAACCTCAAAATCAACGCTTTTCACTCAACACAAGAGTCAAAAACACTTCAAATACAACAAAATATTTTTACAAACCATAAAAACTTACTTAGAAGCCGAAATAAATTAACCGAGAAAAAATAAAATATTACTGGAACCTGACAAGCTGGGACAGGCAGGCCATCATGGCGGCGATGACGTCACGCAATCGCCACTTCACCTCACTCTGCCTTTATTACACCCAAACCAGATAATGGCGGATATATCTGAGTAGCGGATATGAAAGGTTAGGCGTGTGGCTCCACTTTGTGACGTGTCTGGCTTGTAATAAGTGACACATGAAGCAGATAATGGCCGAAAGATGGGCACCGCCTCAGCTGGCTCGTTTGTTTACATATCGAAAACTTGAATTTTAGCGGCTTTTTAAGGGTTTTGAACCTCCTGCAGGTGTTAATTCATTGATATTGTGTCCTGGGGGTTAGGTTAGCGTAGGTTAGGACGAGTTAGGACCGTCAAGTACTGAGCAATCTATCATATCAAAACTAACACTCTTGCCTTCACTGTGTCACTGCTGTCAGTCACTTCCAAGCCTTGTGTCAGTCACTGCAGCCTGTGTACACATTGTTTACTGTCTCTCCACAACACAGGGTATATCCAAGCCTTGTGTCAGTCACTGCAGCCTGTGTACACATTGTTTACTGTCTCTCCACAACACAGGGTATATCCAAGCCTTGTGTCAGTCACTGCAGCCTGTGTACACATTGTTTACTGTCTCTCCACAACACAGGGTATATAGAACACATCACTGTAGATCACACACACTAGCAAGTCATTACTGTCTAAACACACGCAAATATTACTTAAAACAACCCATTAGACACTCACCTACATCACCACCACGGAGACAATGTGAGCGACCGTGAGTGACCGCTCCGTGACTGACTGACTGCCACCCTTGTAGGACGCTCGGCCGAAACAAAGATGAAGATCATATATTAGTACTGATGTCTGTCTAGCACTAAAATAAAGGGAAAAATCATGCTGTAATGTTCAGGGACGTTAGTGAGGGGTAAAATAGTGCAGATTACTTAGAATTTAGACGTGAATGGCCGAGGGAAAATAGATAAATAAATAAATGAATAGTAAAGTTAGCATTGATACTTGAATGGGCGAGGGGAAA
Organism: Scylla paramamosain; assembly: GCF_035594125.1. Classification (NCBI taxonomy): domain Eukaryota; kingdom Metazoa; phylum Arthropoda; class Malacostraca; order Decapoda; family Portunidae; genus Scylla; species Scylla paramamosain. The sequence continues at coordinate 1,288,012 of NW_026973668.1, forward strand.
TAAACAAGTGAATATTTCTTAGTTAGCACTGAGATGTGAATGGGCCAAGAGAAAATAAACAAATGAAAACTGTTGAAAAAATGCCAGAGAGAGAGAGAGAGAGAGAGAGAGAGAGAGAGAGAGAGAGAGAGAGAGAGAGAGAGAGAGAGAGAGAGAGAGAGAGAGAGAGATGATTTGAAGCACTTCCATCTATAAAAAAGATAAATAAATAAATAAATAAATAAAAGTAAATAAATGATAAATAAACTAAACTTAATCAGTCAGTCAGTCATTCACACAGTCAGCTGGTTACAGTCAGTCAGTCAGTCAGTCATTCAGTCAGTTAGTCAGTCAGTCAATCAGTCAGTCAATCACTCAGTCAGTCTGTCAGTCAATCACTCAGTCAGTCAGTCAGTCAGCCAGCCAGCCAGCCAGCCAGTCAGTCAGCCAATCAGTCAGTCAGTCAATCAGTCAGTCAGTCAGTCACCCAGGCACACTCCCAGCAAGTCAACAACAGCATCAACAAAAACAACAACAACAACAATGTAAAAGGAAACAATTAGTATTTTCATCAATTTTATTTATACATATTTTCTTTGCATACGTTTTTCCGAATAGCGCGGAAACGAAACGACACGAGAGAAAAATAAAGAAAGAAAACGGAACGCGAGGTTGAACACGAACGACAGAGGCGGTGCAGGAGAGATTAGCCCAGTGAATTAATTGAAAGAATAGCAAAACTGAGTGAGAGGATGAGAAGACTGGATACACAGACAACTGCTTAAGATAATAAATGAACTGTAAAAGAAGATAAACTGATAAAATAAAGTGCTGAGGATGGATTTGAAGGGAGAAAGTGAAGTTGTATAGGAAATAATATATACAAGGAATTAATTTGGAGGTAAAAAAAGATGAGATGAAAATTAAAGACAGGAGCAAACATATAGGAGAATTAATTTGAAAGATAAAATAAAAAAGAAGAAGAGATTAATAACTAGGAGAAATAAAGGAAATAAAAAGAGAAGAGGAGAAGGAGGTGAAAAAGATACAAGCTAAAAAAAAATAATAATAAATAATAAATGAATAAAGAAAGAAAGAATTACTTGAAAGAATTAAAAAAAATCAATACAAATGAAAGATAAGCATACAAATTATCTTACAAAAAAAAAAAATGTAAAGAATGAAGAGAAAATAAATAAGCAAATAAATAAAAAAAAATAACACAGAAGATATATAACAATCGCAGCATACACAAACGACTCGGACGAATAAAATACACGAAAATACACACACAAAAAAAAAAAAAAGCCCCCAGCACATCATCATCACCGCAGCGGGGCAAATACTGCAAGCCGATTGGTCAGCATTTTTATTTGTGCAGAAGCTCTAAGCCGTCTGAAAGAATGCTGTACTGCTCCGGGTAATATTGTAAGGTTATTCTTTTTCCCGATGCACTGATAAAACTTTAAATCTTTACTCTTAAGCTGGTTTCTTCTTTCTCGGACTCCGTAATGTGATAAACTTGATTCTTGCCTTGTAAACACCATTTATTTTTTTTATTTTTGGGCTTGTTAAACTTAATTCTTGCCTCGTAAACTTAAATATTGTTTTTCCTGGCTTGATACACTTAATTCTTGCCTCATAAACTCAAATATTCCTCTTCCTGGCTCAATAAATTTAATTCTTGTCTCGTAAACTCAAATATTGCTTTTCCTGGCTTGATAAACTTAATTCTTGCCTCTTAAACTCAAATATTCCTCTTCCTGGCTCAATAAATTTAATTCTTGTCTCATAAACTCAGATATTGTTTTTCCTGGCTTGATACACTTAATTCTTGCCTCATAAACTCAAATATTCCTCTTCCTGGCTCAATAAATTTAATTCTTGTCTTGTAGATTCAAATGTTGCTTTTCTTGGCTTGATACACTTAATTCTTGCCTCATAAACTCAAATATTCCTCTTCCTGGCTCAATAAATTTAATTCTTGTCTCGTAAACTCAAATATTGCTTTTCCTGGCTTGATAAACTTAATTCTTGCCTCATAAACTCAAATATTCCTCTTCCTGGCTCAATAAATTTAATTCTTGCCTCATAAACTCAAATATTGCTTTTCCTGGCTTGATACACTTAATTCTTGCTTCATAAACTCAAATATTCCTCTTCCTGGCTCAATAAATTTAATTCTTGCCTCTTAAACTCAAATATTGCTTTTCCTTGCTTGATACTTAATTCTTGCTTCATAAACTCAAATATTCCTCTTCCTGGCTCAATAAATTTAATTCTTGCCTCTTAAACTCAAATATTGCTTTTCCTGGCTTCATACACTTAATTCTTGCCTCATAAACTCAAATATTCCTCTTCCTGGCTCAATAAATTTAATTCTTGCCTCATAAACTCAAATATTGCTTTTCTTGGCTTGATACACTTAATTCTTGCCTCATAAACTCAAATATTCCTCTTCCTGGCTCAATAAATTTAATTCTTGTCTCATAAACTCAAATATTGCTTTTCTTGGCTTGATACACTTAATTCTTGCCTCATAAACTCAAATATTCCTCTTCCTGGCTCAAAAAATTTAATTCTTGTCTTGTAAACTCAAATGTTGCTTTTCCTGGCTTGATACACTTAATTCTTGCCTCATAAACTCAAATATTGTAAGCTTATTCTTTTTCCCAATGCACTGATAAAACTTTAAATCTTTACTCTTAAGCTGGTTTCTTCTTTCTCGGACTCCGTAATGTGATAAACTTGATTCTTGCCTTGTAAACACCATTTATTTTTTTATTTTTGGGCTTGTTAAACTTAATTCTTGCCTCGTAAGCTTAAATATTGTTTTTCCTGGCTTGATACACTTAATTCTTGCCTCATAAACTCAAATATTCCTCTTCCTGGCTCAATAAATTTAATTCTAGTCTTGTAAACTTAAATATTGTTTTTCCTGGCTTGATACACTTAATTCTTGTCTCTTAAACTCAAATACACCTAATTCTTGCCTTATAAACTCAAACATTGTTTTTCCTGGCTTCATAAAAACTTAATTCTTGCCTCATAAACTCAAATATTCCTCTTCCTGGCTTGATAAATTTAATTCTTGCCTCATAAACTCAAATATTCCTCTTCCTGGCTCAATAAATTTAATTCTTATCTCTTAAACTCAAATATTGCTTTTCCTGGCTCAATAAATTTAATTCTTGTCTTGTAAACTCAAATGTTGCTTTTCCTGGCTTGATACACTTAATTCTTGCCTCATAAACTTAAATATTGTTTTTCCTGGCTTGATACACTTAATTCTTGTCTCTTAAACTCAAATATTCCTCTTCCTGGCTCAATAAATTTAATTCTTGTCTTGTAAACTCAAATGTTGCTTTTCCTGGCTTGATACACTTAATTCTTGCCTCATAAACTCAAATATTCCTTTTCCTGGCTCAATAAATTTAATTCTTGTCTCGTAAACTCAAATATTGCTTTTCCTGGCTTGATAAACTTAATTCTTGCCTCATAAACTCAAATATTCCTCTTCCTGGCTCAATAAATTTAATTCTTGTCTCGTAAATTCAAATGTTGCTTTTCCTGGCTTGATACACTTAATTCTTGCCTCATAAACTCAAATATTGCTTTTCTTGGCCTAACAAACTTAATTTTTGCCTCGTAAATTCAAACATTTTCTCCTGGTTCATTAATAAACTTAATTTTTAACTCATAACCTGACATATTCTTTTTCCTGGCTCAGTAAACTTAATTCTTGCCTCGTAAACTCAAACATTGCTTTTCTTGGCCTAACAAACTTAATTCTTGCCTCATAAACTCAAATATTGTTTTTTTGGCCTAACAAACTTAATTCTTGCCTCGTAAACTCAAACATTTTTTCCTGGTTCGTTAATAAACTTAATTTTTTACTCCTAACCTGAAATATTCTTTTTCCCGGCTCAGTAAACTTAATTCTTGCCTCATAAACTCAAATATTGCTTTTCTTGGCCTAACAAACTTAATTCTTGCCTCGTACACTCAAACATTTTTTCCTGGTTCGTTAATAAACTTAATTTTTAACTCATAACCCGACATATTCTTTTTCCTAGCACGGTAAACTTAATTCTTCTTTCATAAACTCAAATATTGCTTTTCTTGGCCTAACAAACTTAATTCTTGCCTCATAAACTTAAATATTGCTTTTCCTGGCTTGATACACTTAATTCTTGCCTCATAAACTCAAATATTGCTTTTCCTGGCTTGATACACTTAATTCTTGCCTCATAAACTCAAATATTGCTTTTCTTGGCCTAACAAACTTAATTCTTGCCTCATAAACTCAAACATTTTCTTCTGGTTCATTAATAAACTTAATTTTTAACTCCTAACCTCACATATTCTTTTTCCTGGCTCAGTAAACTTAATTCTTGCCTCATAAACTCAAATATTCCTCTTCCTGGCTCAATAAATTTAATTCTTGTCTCGTAAATTCAAATGTTGCTTTTCCTGGCTTGATACACTTAATTCTTGCCTCATAAACTCAAATATTCCTCTTCCTGGCTCAATAAATTTAATTCTTGTCTCGTAAATTCAAATGTTGCTTTTCCTGGCTTGATACACTTAATTCTTGCCTCATAAACTCAAATATAGTTTTTCTTGGCCTAACAAACATAATTCTTGCTTCATAAACTCAAATATTGCTTTTCTTGGCCTAACAAACTTAATTCTTGCCTCATAAACTCAAACATTTTCTCCTGGTTCGTTAATAAACTTAATTTTTAACTCCTAACCCGACATATTCTTTTTCCCGGCTCGGTAAACTTAATTCTTCTTTCATAAACTCAAATATTGTTTTTCTTGGCCTAACAAACTTAATTCTTGCCTCATAAACTCAAATATTCCTCTTCCTGGCTCAATAAATTTAATTATTGCCTCTTAAACTCAAATATTGCTTTTCCTTGCTTGATACACTTAATTCTTGCTTCATAAACTCGAATATTCCTCTTCCTGGCTCAATAAATTTAATTCTTGCCTCTTAAACTCAAATATTGCTTTTCCTGGCTTGATACACTTAATTCTTGCCTCATAAACTCAAATATTCCTCTTCCTGGCTCAATAAATTTAATTCTTGCCTCATAAACTCAAATATTGCTTTTCTTGGCTTGATACACTTAATTCTTGCCTCATAAACTCAAATATTCCTCTTCCTGGCTCAATAAATTTAATTCTTGTCTCATAAACTCAAATATTGCTTTTCTTGGCTTGATACACTTAATTCTTGCCTCATAAACTCAAATATTCCTCTTCCTGGCTCAATAAATTTAATTCTTGTCTTGTAAACTCAAATGTTGTTTTTCCTGGCTTGATACACTTAATTCTTGCCTCATAAACTCAAATATTGTAAGCTTATTCTTTTTCCCAATGCACTGATAAAACTTTAAATCTTTACTCTTAAGCTGGTTTCTTCTTTCTCGGACTCCGTAATGTGATAAACTTGATTCTTGCCTTGTAAACACCATTTATTTTTTTATTTTTGGGCTTGTTAAACTTAATTCTTGCCTCGTAAGCTTAAATATTGTTTTTCCTGGCTTGATACACTTAATTCTTGCCTCATAAACTCAAATATTCCTCTTCCTGGCTCAATAAATTTAATTCTTGTCTTGTAAACTTAAATATTGTTTTTCCTGGCTTGATACACTTAATTCTTGTCTCTTAAACTCAAATACACCTAATTCTTCCCTTATAAACTCAAACATTGTTTTTCCTGGCTTCATAAAACTTAATTCTTGCCTCATAAACTCAAATATTCCTCTTCCTGGCTTGATAAATTTAATTCTTGCCTCATAAACTCAAATATTCCTCTTCCTGGCTCAATAAATTTAATTCTTATCTCTTAAACTCAAATATTGTTTTTCCTGGCTTGATAAAACTTAATTCTTGCCTCTTAAACTCAAATATTACTTTTCCTGGCTCAATAAATTTAATTCTTGTCTTGTAAACTCAAATGTTGCTTTTCCTGGCTTGATACACTTAATTCTTGCCTCATAAACTTAAATATTGTTTTTCCTGGCTTGATACACTTAATTCTTGTCTCTTAAACTCAAATATTCCTCTTCCTGGCTCAATAAATTTAATTCTTGTCTTGTAAACTCAAATGTTGCTTTTCCTGGCTTGATACACTTAATTCTTGCCTCATAAACTCAAATATTCCTTTTCCTGGCTCAATAAATTTAATTCTTGTCTCGTAAACTCAAATATTGCTTTTCCTGGCTTGATAAACTTAATTCTTGCCTCATAAACTCAAATATTCCTCTTCCTGGCTCAATAAATTTTATTCTTGTCTCGTAAATTCAAATGTTGCTTTTCCTGGCTTGATACACTTAATTCTTGCCTCATAAACTCAAATATTGCTTTTCTTGGCCTAACAAACTTAATTCTTGCCTCGTAAACTCAAACATTTTCTCCTGGTTCATTAATAAACTTAATTTTTAACTCATAACCTGACATATTCTTTTTCCTGGCTCAGTAATCTTAATTCTTGCCTCGTAAACTCAAACATTGCTTTTCTTGGCCTAACAAACTTAATTCTTGCCTCATAAACTCAAATATTGTTTTTCTTGGCCTAACAAACTTAATTCTTGCCTCGTAAACTCAAACATTTTTTCCTGGTTCGTTAATAAACTTAATTTTTTACTCCTAACCTGAAATATTCTTTTTCCCGGCTCAGTAAACTTAATTCTTGCCTCATAAACTCAAATATTGCTTTTCTTGGCCTAACAAACTTAATTCTTGCCTCGTACACTCAAACATTTTTTCCTGGTTCGTTAATAAACTTAATTTTTAACTCATAACCCGATATATTCTTTTTCCTAGCACGGTAAACTTAATTCTTCTTTCATAAACTCAAATATTGCTTTTCTTGGCCTAACAAACTTAATTCTTGCCTCATAAACTTAAATATTGCTTTTCCTGGCTTGATACACTTAATTCTTGCCTCATAAACTCAAATATTGCTTTTCCTGACTTGATACACTTAATTCTTG
>NW_026973668.1:1300000-1312500 GCF_035594125.1 Scylla paramamosain
GCACTAAAATAAAGGGAAAAATCATGCTGTAATGTTCAGGGACGTTAGTGAGGGGTAAAATAGTGCAGATTACTTAGAATTTAGACGTGAATGGCCGAGGGAAAATAGATAAATAAATAAATGAATAGTAAAGTTAGCATTGATACTTGAATGGGCGAGGGAAAATAAACAAGTGAATATTTCTTAGTTAGCACTGAGACGTGAATGGGCCAAGAGAAAATAAACAAATGAAAACTGTTGAAAAAATGCCAGAGAGAGAGAGAGAGAGAGAGAGAGATGATTTGAAGCACTTCCATCTATAAAAAAGATAAATAAATACATAAATAAATAAAAGTATATAAATGATAAATAAACTAAACTTAATCAGTCAGTCAGTCATTCACACAGTCAGCTGGTTACAGTCAGTCAGTCATTCAGTCAGTTAGTCAGTCAGTCAATCAGTCAGTCAATCACTCAGTCAGTCTGTCAGTCAATCACTCAGTCAGTCAGTCAGCCAGCCAGCCAGCCAGTCAGTCATCCAATCAGTCAGTCAGTCAACCAGTCAGTCAGTCAGTCACCCAGGCACACTCCCAGCAAGTCAACAACAGCATCAACAAAAACAACAACAACAACAATGTAAAAGGAAACAATTAGTATTTTCATCAATTTTATTTATACATATTTTCTTTGCATACGTTTTTCCGAATAGCGCGGAAACGAAACGACACGAGAGAAAAATAAAGAAAGAAAACGGAACGCGAGGTTGAACACGAACGACAGAGGCGGTGCAGGAGAGATTAGCCCAGTGAATTAATTGAAAGAATAGCAAAACTGAGTGAGAGGATGAGAAGACTGGATACACAGACAACTGCTTAAGATAATAAATGAACTGTAAAAGAAGATAAACTGATAAAATAAAGTGCTGAGGATGGATTTGAAGGGAGAAAGTGAAGTTGTATAGGAAATAATATATACAAGGAATTAATTTGGAGGTAAAAAAAGATGAGATGAAAATTAAAGACAGGAGCAAACATATAGGAGAATTAATTTGAAAGATAAAATAAAAAAGAAGAAGAGATTAATAACTAGGAGAAATAAAGGAAATAAAAAGAGAAGAGGAGAAGGAGGAGGTGAAAAAGATACAAGCTAAAAAAAAATAATAATAAATAATAAATGAATAAAGAAAGAAAGAATTACTTGAAAGAATTAAAAAAAATCAATACAAATGAAAGATAAGCATACAAATTATCTTACAAAAAAAAAAAATGTAAAGAATGAAGAGAAAATAAATAAGCAAATAAATAAAAAAAATAACACAGAAGATATATAACAATCGCAGCATACACAAACGACTCGGACGAATAAAATACACGAAAATACACACACAAAAAAAAAAAAAAGCCCCCAGCACATCATCATCACCGCAGCGGGGCAAATACTGCAAGCCGATTGGTCAGCATTTTTATTTGTGCAGAAGCTCTAAGCCGTCTGAAAGAATGCTGTACTGCTCCGGGTAACATTGTAAGCTTATTCTTTTTCCCAATGCACTGATAAAACTTTAAATCTTTACTCTTAAGCTGGTTTCTTCTTTTTCGGACTCCGTAATGTGATAAACTTGATTCTTGCCTTGTAAACACCATTTATTTTTTTATTTTTGGGCTTGTTAAACTTAATTCTTGCCTCGTAAACTTAAATATTGTTTTTCCTGGCTTGATACACTTAATTCTTGCCTCATAAACTCAAATATTCCTCTTCCTGGCTCAATAAATTTAATTCTTGTCTTGTAAACTTAAATATTGTTTTTCCTGGCTTGATACACTTAATTCTTGTCTCTTAAACTCAAATACACCTAATTCTTGCCTTATAAACTCAAACATTGTTTTTCCTGGCTTCATAAAACTTAATTCTTGCCTCATAAACTCAAATATTCCTCTTCCTGGCTTGATAAATTTAATTCTTGCCTCATAAACTCAAATATTCCTCTTCCTGGCTCAATAAATTTAATTCTTATCTCTTAAACTCAAATATTACTTTTCCTGGCTCAATAAATTTAATTCTTGTCTTGTAAACTCAAATGTTGCTTTTCCTGGCTTGATACACTTAATTCTTGCCTCATAAACTTAAATATTGTTTTTCCTGGCTTGATAAACTTAATTCTTGCCTCATAAACTCAAATATTCCTCTTCCTGGCTCAATAAATTTAATTCTTGTCTCGTAAATTCAAATGTTGCTTTTCCTGGCTTGATACACTTAATTCTTGCCTCATAAACTCAAATATTGCTTTTCCTTGGCCTCAACAAACTTAATTCTTGCCTCGTAAACTCAAACATTGCTTTTCCTGGCTTGTTAATAAACTTAATTCTTGCCTCCTAACTCAAATATTCCTCTTCCCTGGCTCAAGTAAATTTAATTCTTGTCTCGTAAATTCAAATGTTGCTTTTCCTCATACACTTAAGTCAAATATTGCTTTTCTTGGCCTAACAAACTTAATTCTTGCCTCGTACACTCAAACATTTTTTCCTGGTTCGTTAATAAACTTAATTTTTAACTCATAACCCGACATATTCTTTTTCCTGGCACGGTAAACTTAATTCTTCTTTCATAAACTCAAATATTGCTTTTCTTGGCCTAACAAACTTAATTCTTGCCTCATAAACTTAAATATTGCTTTTCCTGGCTTGATACACTTAATTCTTGCCTCATAAACTCAAATATTGCTTTTCCCTGGCTTGATACACTTAATTCTTGCCTCATAAACTCAAATATTGCTTTTCTTGGCCTAACAAACTTAATTCTTGCCTCGTAAACTCAAACATTTTTCCTGGTTCATTAATAAACTTAATTTTTAACTCCTAACCTCACATATTCTTTTTCCTGGCTCAATAAACTTAATTCTTGCCTCGTAAACTCAAACATTGCTTTTCTTGGCCTAACAAACTTAATTCTTGCCTCATAAACTCAAATATTGCTTTTCTTGGCCTAACAAACTTAATTCTTGCCTCGTAAACTCAAACATTTTTTCCTGGTTCGTTACTAAACTTAATTTTTAACTCCCAACCTGACATATTCTTTTTCCTGTCTCGGTAAACTTAATTCTTGCCTTATAAACTCAAATATTGCTTTTCTTGGCCTAACAAACTTAATTCTTGCCTCGTAAACTCAAACATTTTTTCCTGGTTTGTTACTAAACTTATTTTTAACTCCCAACCTGACATATTCTTTTTCCTGTCTCGGTAAACTTAATTCTTGCCTTATAAACTCAAATATTGCTTTTCTTGGCCTAACAAACTTAATTCTTGCCTCGTAAACTCTTGGCCTGACATATTCTTTTTCCCTCAGTAAACTTAATTCTTGCCTCATAAACTCAAATATTGCTTTTCTTGGCCTAACAAACTTAATTCTTGCCTCATAAACTCAAACATTGCTTTTCTTGGCCTAACAAACTTAATTTTAGCCTCGTAAACTAAAAAATTCCTTTCTCCTGACTCGATTAATTTTTAACTTCTAACCTCAAATATTCTTTTCCTGATTCAATGTAGAGCATTCACATTTCTCTTAACTCCCAAAGATATAGGGTAGTGTACATTAGCTTGTTTGTTCACTATGACATCAAGTAAAATAATAATAGAAAAAAAAGAAAGAAAAGAAGAAGAAAAAAAAGCAGAAGGGTTACGACTGACTGCCAGACATAAACAAAGATTACAGCTCCTGATTACACACTTATTTATGATTTAGTGATATAATAAACTTTTTTAATTGACTCCTAAATACGTGTGGCTGTGTTCTTTTGTAAATAATAGATAAGAAATACTAGGTAGGGGGAAACGAGCTTGTTTTTCCATTACAGCATGAAGGAAAAGACATAAAAATGAGTAAATAAATAAAGAAAAGAAATAAAAATCTGCTGACTCAATAATACGAAACAATTTAACCCTTTGACTCTTAAACACGTGTGGCTGTTTGTTCTTTCGTGAACATCAATGAAAATAATGCAAACTTAATGAAATAAAGCCAAGTATTTGTCACTACAGAGTCTGACATGTAGTGAAGAATGATGAGCTTAACATAACATAGTGAACACAAGGTTATTTACACTCACCCTCTCTCTGCCTGTCACAACTCAACAAAAGCTCTTGAGGAAAATATGACTAATGTAATGAAATAAACCCATATATTTGTCATTACACAGCCTGACTTGTAGTGAAGATTAGTAAGAGTTTAACAGACAATACAAGGTTGTTTACACTCACCCTCTCTCTGCCTGTCACAAGTCAACAAAAGCTCTTGAGGAAAATATGACTAATGTAATGAAATAAAGCCATATATTTGTCATTACACAGCCTGACTTGTAGTGAAGATCAGTAAGAGTTTAACAGACAATACAAGGATATTTTCACTCAGTCTCTCTGCGTCCATCACAGCAAATGAACGAAAGCTGTTTAAAAGGGCAATATAGCGCTGTATAACTAAGCATGCTGAAAATAGAGTGTCCATTGTACCTATCAACAGTCTAACACCTAAACACTCCCTCGGTAAGGCAGAGAAATCAACGAAAGCCGGTACGCGAGAGATATGAAATTCGGTAACTTGTTCTGAGGAAAATAGAATGTTTGTATGGAGCAACATTGGGGTAAATAACACCTACATGTACCTGTGTGTGTGTGTGTGTGTGTGTGTGTGTGTGTGTGTGTCCATGAAGCTGTCTGTTTGTCTACCTATCAATCTGTCTATCTATCTATGTGTGTGTGTGTGTGTGTGTGTGTGTGTGTTTGTCCATGAAGCTGTCTGTTTGTCTACCTATTAATCTGTCTATCTATCTGTGTGTGTGTGTGTGTGTGTGTGTGTGTGTGTGTGTGTGTGTGTGTGTGTGTGTGTGTGTGTGTGTGTGTGTGTGTGTGTGTGTGTCCATGAAGCTGTCTGTTTGTCTACCTATCAATCTGTCTATCTATCAATCTATCTATCTATCAGTGTGTGTGTATGTGTGTGTGTGTGTGTGTGTGTGTGTGTGTGTGTGTGTGTGTGTGTGTGTGTGTGTGGGCACTAAAACATGCCACAACACATCACAGGCAGCCTAGGGTACAGCAAGTGTCAGGCAACCCTCTCACTAATGTAGTGGACACAGCCGGGCGGAGGTGGTGATGCTGGTGATGCTGACACGAACAATAACAAGTGGAGTCTAACAATGTATTCTGAAGGACAAGTAGAATATTCTCTCCCTTATACTTCAAAATGCTATCCTTTCCTTTATTCTTTCAAATGTAACCTTCCCTTCATCCGTGTATTCTCAAACACTATTCTCTCTCTCTCTCTCTCTCTCTCTCTCTCTCTCTCTCTCTCTCTCTCTCTCTCTCTCTCTCTCTCTCTCTCTGTCAACACTGTTTTCTCAAGGCCACAGAGATGACCAGCCAGGATTTCAAGGGTGTTTCTCAAGTTTGTAATGTAGAAATGTTGTTAATCTGTCACTAGAACCTTAAAAACACCGTTGCAAACCCACTGTCTCTCTGTCAACACTGTTTTCTCAAGGCCACAGCTGAATTTTCAAGAGTGTTTCTCCAGTTAGTAATGTAGAAATATTAATCTGTCACTAGAACCTTAAAAACACCCTTGCAAACCCTATCTCTCTAAACACACCTGTACCTATTTTAAGCCTTCCAAATGCACAAATGATCAATAAAATGGAGTATATTTTTTAACTTATTCTTCCAAACATATATTTTTTTCCTTTATTCCATCAACAGTAATATTCCTTCAGACGTGTTACAGTTTCTCTCTCACAATCTCTTCCAAACATTCATTAAAGTGCTTTTTCTTAGTCTCTTAAACATAACCTTTCCAAAACACTGCCTCATATCTCTCTCTCTCTCTCTCTCTCTCTCTCTCTCTCTGAAGCTTTTAAATGTACAATCTTTATCAAAACACACCAAAATCTTTAATAATTTCAAATGTAACCTTACAAAACATTGCTTCATCTCTCTCTCTCTCTCTCTGAAGCTTTTAAACGTACAATCTTTATCAAAACACACCAAAATCTTTAATAATTTTGAATGTAACCTTACAAAACATTGACTCGTCTCTCTCTCTCTCTCTGAAGCTTTTAAACATACAATCCTTATCAAAACACACCAAAATCTTTAATAATTTTGAACATAACCTTACAAAACACTCTCACTCTCTCTCTCTCTCTCTCTGAAGCTTTTAAACATACAATCCTTATCAAAACACACCAAAATCTTTAATAATTTCGAACGTAACCTTACAAAACACTGCCTCGTATCTCTCTCTCTCACTCTCTTTCTCTCTCTCTGTAGCTTCCAAACGTACAGTCTTCACTAAAACGTAAAGCCCATTTCAAACACGATACTCAAAAGCTCATGTCAACTCTGCAAGACTCCACTGTGCCTGTCGTAACTAGCCAAGACGTTTGCTGAGGCGATAATACGTAAAGTTGTTAGGTTAGGTTAGCTCTTGTGTGTGTGTTTGTGTGTTTACGTGATGTTTGTTTATGTTGAGGCAATATCGTGTAAGGTTGTTAGGTTAGGTTTTGTGTGTGTGTTTGTGTGTTTACATGTTTGTTTGTGCTGAGGCGATATTGTGTAAGGTTGTTAGGTTACGTTAGGTTAGGTTAGGTTTTGTGTGTGTGTTTGTGTGTATAGATATTATTTGTTTGTATGTTTTTTTTTTCTTTCTTTCATTGCAGTTTTGTTTTGTTTTATTTATTTATTTATTTATTTGTTTTTATTGTAATTTTTTTCTATGTCTTATTTCATTTTATTATTTATTTATTTATTTTTTATTATTTTTTTTCTGTACCTATTTTATTTATTTTTATTTATTTTTTATTTTATCATGTGTTATTCACTATCTATTAATTTATTTTTGTTATATTTTTCTATAACTTATTTATCTTTATTACATCACAACATATTAATTGATCTACATTTTTCTTGATTATCTTCTTATTTTTTTTCTCTCTCTCTCTTCCTTCCTTCCTTCCTCTCTTTCACAATTAATAACTTCTCATATTTCATTCTGCATTATTCCTCTTTTATTTATTCCTTCATAATTGTTAAGTCTGCATACACATATTCTTTCACTTATTATTTTCCTTTTTCAGTTTCTCCTTTATTTGTTATGCTTTTTTCTTTCAACGCAGCTTTTATCTATCTATTCATTCTATTTTGTTTCATTTTCTCTCTATTTTTTTTTTTTTTTAATCATATCTTTCCTCTTTGTTTATTTACTTCATTACGTATGTCAATTTTTTTTATTTATTTATTTTTTTTTTGTTTATGCAACTTGTTCCTTTTTTCATCTATTTCCTCAAAGACTTGGGTCAACACAGTGCTACACAACTCGGCATCACAACACTGGATGATCTTAATGCTAGCTCACTCTTCTCTCTCAAGTGTTATTCCCGTTACATCCACAACTAGTAATCTATCTTTAAAAATAAATAAATAAATAAATAAGAATAAAAATAAAAGCCTAACATAACACTTCAGTATCTCATTTGATAATATTGTTGCCTGACATTTTTTTATTGATAATTGTTGACGCAAATCTTGAAAAACCTGACTAAATAAAATGCCTAACACTTCAGTATCTCATTTGATAATATTGTTACCTCTATTTTTTTATTGATAATTGTTGATGCAAAGGTTGATCTTGAAAAACCTGACTTTGTATATAAAAAACCTAACACTTCCGTATCTCATTTGATAATATTGTTACCTCTATTTTTTTATTGATAATTGTTGATGCAAATCTTGACCTTGAAAAACCTCTGTATATAAAATGCCTAACACTTCGGTACCTCATTTGATAATACTGTAAGTTACACCACTCACTTCTTATTGATAATTGTTGACGCAAATCGTAATCTTGAAAAACACTTGATTCTTCTAGTACAAACACTGGCAAACAGTTCCGCAGCGCTACACTTGATGATAACACAAGTTTTCTCACTCGAATTTTAAAGACAACTGTTTACGCAAATGTTCGTCTTGAAAAACACTGCAGAAAACAGCCCTTTAGAAAAAAAAATGTAATTCTTTTGATACACACACTGTTAAACAGCTCAAAATCCTTACAGCTGATGATATTACAAGTACATCACACATCTCCTTGCAATATATAGCCAATAGGTAGACGACTGTTAAGCTTTCCCTCTAATTTTCTTACGTACAAACAGACAGACGCATCACAACAGTGGCCTTGCTCATCAACTGCATAGCTCAAGTTATTTATTTATATATTTTTAAGATATAAATCCTTTTTTTTTTTTTAATTAATGCTTGGAAAGGTCGTTCTCTCTCTCTCTCTCTCTCTCTCTCTCTCTCTGCCAATACACACAAAATACATCAAAACATGAAATACACAATAAATAAAGATATGGTAACTTATGCTATACTAACACACATACACACACACACTTGTAAATATGTGTGTGTGTGTGTGTGTGTGTGTGTGTGTGTGTGTGTGTGTGTGTGTGTGTGTGTGTGTGTGTGTGTGTGTGTGTGATAGTGAAAGTTTAAACATATGAAAAAGTAAACAATGTATGTATGTATGTATGTATGTATGTATGTATGAAATTATCCTATCAAAAAATAAACAAATAAATAAAAACTGATCAAAAAAAATATAGAAAAAAAATTACTTGCAAAAAAAAAGAGGAGGAAAATTCAATTCAATATCGAAAAAAAAAATTAAATGATGTACAAGTTTAAAAATATATGAAACACGACACAACACGAGTGACGCGAAGATGCATAAGCGCAACGAACAAAACAAAATCCAGAAACGACGCAATAAGCAACAAAATAACACAGAAAAAGAAAGAAAAAAGAAAGAAAAAGTAAAAAAAAATAATAAAAACAATAATAATCTAGCAAAAATAACATAGAAGAGGAGAAAGAAAAGAGGAAAATAACAATAATAACAATAATAATCACATAACAAAAAAGAAGATAAAAAAAAAAATAATAATAATAATAATTCAGATTAATACAACCTTAAAAACTACAAGTCAGACAAAACATCATTAAAACAACCTTACTTCAACTACAATAAAGACATCTGAAAAACACTTTGCTAATTAAGAATAAATGAAACAATAAATTATGCAGAAAGTCACATCAACCCCTCCCTCTCTCTCTCTCTCTCTCTCTCTCTCTCTCTCTCTCTCTCTCTCTCTCTCTCTCTCTCTCTCTAATATGACAATATACCAGTGAATGATGTAGGCAAAGGACACACACCGGTATAGGCTCACCTCTCCCCGCCCCCCCCTTGCATCACCCGGGCAGCAGAGGGGGCCAGGTTAGCAGCAGCAGCAGCAGCAGCAGCCACCTCCTCTTCCTCCTCTTTCTTCTCCTCTTCCCCGCGGACCAACTCATCGGCCGCTGCTTGCTCTTCAAACAGGAATATACTTTCTTTCTTGTCCTTTGTGTTGTAGACGTCAATTCTGTAAGGAGGAGGAGGAGGTGAAGAAAAGGAATATGAATGAATGGAGGAAGAGAACACAAGAACATAAGAACATAATAAATAAGGGAAGGTGCAAGAAGCGAGCAGGTTTACACGCGGCAGTCCCTGTATGAACACACTACCTATTTCCATCTGTTATCCCCAGCCATAAACTTGTCTAATCTTCTCTTAAAGCTCTCTAGTGTCCCACCACTAACTACATCATTACTGAGTCCGTTCCACTCATCTACCACTATTTGAGAACCAATTTTTTCCTATCTCCTTCCTAAACCTAAATTTTTCAATTTAGATAGATAGGAGGAGATAGAAGAGAAAGGAAGGAAAGAAAGAAGGAAAGGGTGATAAAGACAAGGAGGAGGAAGAGAGGATAGAAGGAAGAATGGAAAAGTTTACGATTAATCAACTGAACAACAACAACAACAACAAAGATAATATATAAACAGTTACATAGCCATAACCTGTCAGCCAAGGCACTAAATACATCTGACCGTAAGATACCTCAGACTTAAATCTCTCATTTGTGAGAAGAGATGACTTTTCTCGTGGTAAACTATAAAGCTTATTCTGCACAGTAGAATGTGTGGGAATGAGGGGGGGAAGAGAAGGGTGATGAGAACAAAAACAAAAGTGTAAGAATTATTAATTAGATACAAGCAAATGTACCTCAAAAAGAATATATTTTCTAAAACGAACAGGAACAAGAACAGACACGAAACAGAGAAACAAAACAAAACAAAACAAGAATGAGCAATGAGAACAACAACAACAACAACAACAGCACGCACGTACTTGTCGTAAATGATGCCGTGGAGTCCGACCTTCTTGAGAAACTTGATATTTTCCTGGTCGTTGTTGTGGTCACCCCAGCAAAACACGATCAGGTTGTGTTCCATGGCCGCAGTAATCTGGCTGGGGTCACGCATCAAGTCCTCTGTGTGCACGTTGATGTCCTGTGGTGTGTGAGGTCAGGTTAGGTGAGGTTAGGAAGGAAGGAAGGAAGGAAGGAAGGAAGGAAGGAAGGAAGGAAGGAAGGAAGGAAGGAAGAAAGGAAGGAAGGAAGGAAGGAAGGAAGGAAGGAAGGAAGGAAGGAAGGAAGGAAGGAAGAAAGAAAGAAAGAAAGAAAGAAAGAAAGAAAGAAAGAAAGAAAGAAAGAAAGAAAGAAAGAAAGAAAGAAAGGAAGGAAGGAAGGAAGGAAGGAAGGAAGGAAGGATACATAAATAGAAGGATGGAAGGAAGAAAAGAATAAAGGAAAGAAAAAAGAATGAAAGATAAAAGGAAGTAAAGAAGGATGGAAGGGAAGAAACAATTGTACAAGTTTCTTATACAAATAACCCTTTCTCTCTCTCTCTCTCTCTCTCTCTCTCTCTCTCTCTCTCTCTCTCTCTACAACCACAACACACGTCACACACAAACACACCTTAAAGATCTCTACCCACACTCCCTTACTAAAACCCTGACACCAACACACACACACAACACTATCTACCCTCTCTCTTACCAGAATATCAGCATTGACAGCATAGAGAATAGCTTGCTGTACACTGTTCGTCCTCTGGTCCTCGTAGGGTGGCCAGACCTCGGAGACGCCCTGAGTAAGGAACATAACTGGGTATCTGTTCTGCTTCAGCCTCAGCATCGTGCAGATATCGGGGTGGAAGCAGGAAAACACAATCTTCCTCTTGTCGGAGTGCTCCAGTATCATCTGCGGGGAGGGACGGGAGAGAGATAAGGCATTGAGAGAGAGGTTAGGGCTGTGTAGGGGAGTATAAGGCTGGGGAGGAAATTTTGTGTCATTTTCATTGTGTTTTTTTTGGTGTTTCAGGTTTCTAATGGGTTTTGTGGCAGCTTCTTCATCTTTTGTTGTGTTTATTGGTGTTTTTTCAGGTTTGTAATGGTGTTGTGGCAGCTGTTTCATCTTTAATTGATTGTGTTTTTTGGTGTTTTTGGGTTTATGATGGATTTTGTGGCAGATACTTCATTTTTCGTGTTTATTGGTGTTTTTCAGGTTTGTAATGGTGTTGTGGCAGCTACGTAATTTTTTTGTACTTATTTCTCTAATATAACAAGGCAGCATTACGACCGTGTTTCTTTGGTCACCGCTACAGAAGTGTTAGATTATATATACACATTCTTTAGGGCATAAAAATGGACTAGACTCAGTAGTAGAACCAAATTTAGCTGTACATTGTCTGGTTTTGGATGGATTTATCGGTGTTTTGGTATGTTTTGCGACGTTTTGGGGTGTTTTGGGGTGTTTTGGGGAGTTTTGGGGTGTTTTGGGGAGTTTCGGGATATTTTTGAGGTTTTTAAGGGAGTTCTAGCTGGGCTTTTTAGGGTGTTTTTGAGTTTTTTTGGATTTTTAAAGGGGTTCTGTGAGGTTCTGGCTCTTTTTTTGTTTTTGGGTTTTAAAGGATGTTCTGTGAGTTCCTGGCTGGTGTTTTTTTGGTGTTTTGACAGTGTTTTGACAGTGTTTGGAGTGTTTTAAAATTATTTTTTTTCTGTAGGGGTTTCAAGTGTGTTTTTTAATCTTTTCAAAACTTTTAAACTGAATTAACTATGATTAGACAGACAGACGCAGACACACACACCTTAACAATCAAATCAAGAAAGTAATCAAGTTCGAAATGACTCAGTAATGCAAAAAATAGAACACACAAACAAACAAACAAGCAAGCAGACAAACCTTAATAATCAAATCGAGGAAATGATTAAGTTCAAACGGGTGCTGAAGTTCATACGTCCCATCTCTCATCTGCATTGTCCACTTCACCTCCACATTGAACCCACAGGTATGGGGCACCACCTCCAGGGCCTTCTGCAGGGTGGGGAAGGGCTGGTGATCCTCAAAGTCCTCATCCTGGAATTTACTCAACCCTTTCTCCTTCTTGTGGTACACCTGGGGAGGGGCACGAGAGGTCACTGGGATTAGCAAAGGTGTTTTTCTTAGGTTAGGGAAATTTCTGGGGTGTTTTGGGTAGGTTAGGGAAGTTTTCAGGGTGTTTTTGTTGGGCTAGGTTGGGTTGGGTTGGGTTAGGTTAGGT
>NW_026973668.1:1315000-1332500 GCF_035594125.1 Scylla paramamosain
CAATCATTTTAATAGGCCTAATTAACATCCACACCAAGCAAAACCCCAAAGTAAACACGGTAAAGGTGCAAAAAAGCCTATAAAACAATATTGATTAAGGATATACTATTATTTTAAGCATTATTTCAATTACCATATCTTAATCATACCACCTAATAGGCCTAAGGAATCCTTATAGGCCTGATCCACACTCTCGCTGAGCAGAAACTCAAAATAAATGAAGGAAGAAGTCGAAAAAGAAAAAAAAAAAAATTAACTAAAAATATATCATTATTTTAAGCATTATTTCAATTAGCACAGCATAATCACACCATCTAATAGGCTTAAGGTATTCTTATAGGCCTGCTTCACACCCACGCCAAGCAGAAACTCAAAATAAACAAAGGAAGAAGCAGAAAAAGAAGTAAAAACAATATTAACTAAAAAAATACCATTATTTTAAGCATTATTTCAATTAGCACAGCATAATTATACCATCTAATAGGCCTAAGGTATTCTTATAAGCCTGCTTCACACCCACGCCAAGCAGAAACTCGAAATAAATGAAGGAAGAAGCAGAAAAAGAAAAAAAAAACAATAATAACTAAAAACATACCATTATTTTAAGCATTATTTCAATTAGCACACCATAATTACACCATCAAATAGGCCTAAGGTATTCTTATAGGCCTGCTTCACACCCACGCCAAGCAGAAACTCGAAATAAACAAAGGAATAAGCAGAAAAAGAAAAAAAAACTATAACTAAAAATATATCATTATTTTAAGCATTATTTCAATTACCATAGCATAATCACACCATCTAATAAGCCTAAGGTATTCTTATAGGCCTGCTTCACACCCACGCCAAGCAGAAACTCAAAATAAATGAAAAAAGAAGTCGAAAAGAAAAAAAAATATATTAACTAAAAATATATCATTATTTTAAGCATTATTTCAATTACCACAGCATAATCACACCATCTAATAAGCCTAAGGTATTCTTATAGGCCTGCTTCACACCCACGCCAAGCAGAAACTCGAAATAAACAAAGGAAGAGGCCGAAAAAGAAAAAAACAATATTAACTAAAAATACACCATTATTTTAAGCATTATTTCAATTAGCACAGCATAATTATACCATCTAATAGGCCTCTTGCTTCACACACACCTATCTCTCACTGTCTTTCACCCCACATTACCCTCTCTCTATATTCTTTATTTCCCCACTCTTATCTCTCTGACCCGTTCTGTTCCAAGCAAGAGGGTCACGCACTCTCTATCTCTCGCTGTCTTTCACCCCACATTACCCTCTCTCTATATTCTTTATTTCCCCACTCATCTCTCTGACCCGTTCTGTTCCAAGCAAGAGGGTCACGCACTTTCTATCTCTCGCTGTCTTTCAACTCATAATTCCCTCCCTCTCTATATATATTGTTCTTTACTCTCTGTTCCCTCTCTCTCTATATATATATTATTATTTACTTTCCCTTTTCTCTTTTCGTTTCATTCCGTTCCGTTCCAAGCAAGAGAAGGACAAGAGTCTTCCTGTTCCTTCTACCGAGTCATCAATGGATTACAGCGGCCCGTCTCTGGTAACATTGCAACACACTGTTTAATTATGTACTTTATTTTATTTTAATGGACTGATAGATATTAAGACTTAGTAAATTGTATTCTTGTTTTTTTTTATGTTGATATTTTAGTTTACATAAATAAAGAATTTTTATTATTAGATTGGATAAAATATGTAGTTTGTTTTATTTTAGCATGCTGATAAATGTTAAAGGTTTGTGATTTGTGTAGTTTTATTTTATCTTTTTTTTGCTTCCGCTCGTCAATACTGGCTTGTCTGTGGTGATGTGTGCACTCCTGCATCACCACCATCACCACACACGTCTCAATGGTGTCCCCTTTATCTTACGCCACCAGCACCACAAACACCATCACTTGATAACAACAAACACACACCGTCTACACGTCCACTAATAATAATAATCATCATAATAATAATGATAACAACAACAACAACAACAATAATAATAATAATAATAATAATAATAATAATAATAATAATAATAATCCTGGCTTCATCACTATCTGTATAATGAAAGGCAAGGCAACACACACACACACACACACACACACACACACACACACACACACACACACACACACACACACACACATATATATATATATATATATATATATATATATATATATATATATATATATATATATATATATATATATATATAATACACACACACACACACACACACACACACACACACACACACACACACACACTCCAGCAGGAGGGGGTGGGGTGGGGTGGGGTGGGGTGGGGTGGGGTGGGGGCGGATGGTCTGTGTCTGGGTCGAGGCGGTGGGCCCGGTTGATGACGTCACACCTTACTTACGTACGTACGTACGTATTTCATTTTGAAAATGGCCATTGTCAAAAAGGCAGCTGGACACGAATGCTGTATATATTCTGACTCGTCATACACTCAAACTAATTAATCAAATATCAAAATATTTCCAGGCTGAGTAATAACAAAAATATTTCCACAAACATCCTGAAAAAAGTGTTGGAACTTTGACCTGCTTAAACACGATTCTAGAGCCCACAAATTTGATTCACCAGGAACGGAAAACACTTCAAAAAATCTGAATTATTTTTACAAACAACCAAAACTTAGTCGGAAGCTGAAATAAAGAAATAAATATTTAAAAAATGTCAACTTTTGCACCTTTAACGGGGCTCTAAATCATTCTTAAAGGCCACGTATTTAACTTATCAGGAGCACAAAACACTTTAACAATCATAAACTATTTTTACAAACCATAAACACTTCACTACAAGCTCTAATTAAAAACCAAAGATACCGGGATGCAAAAATATAAAGGAAATTCGGCTCTTATTTACGTCACAGACAACCTCAAAATCAACGCTTTTCACTCAACACAAGAGTCAAAAACACTTCAAATACAACAAAATATTTTTACAAACCATAAAAACTTACTTAGAAGCCGAAATAAATTAACCGAGAAAAAATAAAATATTACTGGAACCCGACAAGCTGGGACAGGCAAGCCATCATGGCGGCGATGACGTCACGCAATCGCCACTTCACCTCACTCTGCCTTTATTACACCCAAACCAGATAATGGCGGATATATCTGAGTAGCGGATATGAAAGGTTAGGCGTGTGGCTCCACTTTGTGACGTGTCTGGCTTGTAATAAGTGACACATGAAGCAGATAATGGCTGAAAGATGGGCACCGCCTCAGCTGGCTCGTTTGTTTACATATCGAAAACTTGAATTTTAGCGCCTTTTTAAGGGTTTTGAACCTCCTGCAGTTGTTAATTCATTGATATTGTGTCCTGGGGGTTAGGTTAGCGTAGGTTAGGACGAGTTAGGACCGTCAAGTACTGAGCAATCTATCATATCAAAACTAACACTCTTGCCTTCACTGTGTCACTGCTGTCAGTCACTTCCAAGCCTTGTGTCAGTCACTGCAGCCTGTGTACACATTGTTTACTGTCTCTCCACAACACAGGGTATATCCAAGCCTTGTGTCAGTCACTGCAGCCTGTGTACACATTGTTTACGGTCTCTCCACAACACAGGGTATATCCAAGCCTTGTGTCAGTCACTGCAGCCTGTGTACACATTGTTTACTGTCTCTCCACAACACAGGGTATATAGAACACATCACTGTAGATCACACACAATTGCAACCCATTACTGCCTGAACACACGCAAATATTACTTAAAACAACCCATTAGACACTCACCTACATCACCACCACGGAGACAATATGAGCGACCGTGAGTGACCGCTCCGTGACTGACTGACTGCCACCCTTGTAGGACGCTCGGCCGAAACAAAGATGAAGATCATATATTAGTACTGATGTCTGTCTAGCACTAAAATAAAGGGAAAAATCATGCTGTAATGTTCAGGGACGTTAGTGAGGGGTAAAATAGTGCAGATTACTTAGAATTTAGACGTGAATGGCCGAGGGAAAATAGATAAATAAATAAATGAATAGTAAAGTTAGCATTGATACTTGAATGGGCGAGGGGAAATAAACAAGTGAATATTTCTTAGTTAGCACTGAGATGTGAATGGGCCAAGAGAAAATAAACAAATGAAAACTGTTGAAAAAATGCCAGAGAGAGAGAGAGAGAGAGAGAGAGAGAGAGAGAGAGAGAGATGATTTGAAGCACTTCCATCTATAAAAAAGATAAATAAATAAATAAATAAATAAAAGTAAATAAATTATAAATAAACTAAACTTAATCAGTCAGTCAGTCATTCACACAGTCAGCTGGTTACAGTCAGTCAGTCAGTCAGTCAGTCATTCAGTCAGTTAGTCAGTCAGTCAATCAGTCAGTCAATCACTCAGTCAGTCTGTCAGTCAATCACTCAGTCAGTCAGTCAGCCAGCCAGCCAGCCAGTCAGTCAGCCAATCAGTCAGTCAGTCAGTCAATCAGTCAGTCAGTCAGTCACCCAGGCACACTCCCAGCAAGTCAACAACAGCATCAACAAAAACAACAACAACAACAATGTAAAAGGAAACAATTAGTATTTTCATCAATTTTATTTATACATATTTTCTTTGCATACGTTTTTCCGAATAGCGTGGAAACGAAACGACACGAGAGAAAAATAAAGAAAGAAAACGGAACGCGAGGTTGAACACGAACGACAGAGGCGGTGCAGGAGAGATTAGCCCAGTGAATTAATTGAAAGAATAGCAAAACTGAGTGAGAGGATGAGAAGACTGGATACACAGACAACTGCTTAAGATAATAAATGAACTGTAAAAGAAGATAAACTGATAAAATAAAGTGCTGAGGATGGATTTGAAGGGAGAAAGTGAAGTTGTATAGGAAATAATATATACAAGGAATTAATTTGGAGGTAAAAAAAGATGAGATGAAAATTAAAGACAGGAGCAAACATATAGGAGAATTAATTTGAAAGATAAAATAAAAAAGAAGAAGAGATTAATAACTAGGAGAAATAAAGGAAATAAAAAGAGAAGAGGAGAAGGAGGAAGTGAAAAAAATACAAGCTAAAAAAAAATAATAATAAATAATAAATGAATAAAGAAAGAAAGAATTACTTGAAAGAATAAAAAAAATCAATACAAATGAAAGATAAGCATACAAATTATCTTACAAAAAAAAAAATGTAAAGAATGAAGAGAAAATAAATAAGCAAATAAATAAAAAAAATAACACAGAAGATATATAACAATCGCAGCATACACAAACGACTCGGACGAATAAAATACACGAAAATACACACACAAAAAAAAAAAAAAAGCCCCCAGCACATCATCATCACCGCAGCGGGGCAAATACTGCAAGCCGATTGGTCAGCATTTTTATTTGTGCAGAAGCTCTAAGCCGTCTGAAAGAATGCTGTACTGCTCCGGGTAATATTGTAAGCTTATTCTTTTTCCCGATGCACTGATAAAACTTTAAATCTTTACTCTTAAGCTGGTTTCTTCTTTCTCGGACTCCGTAATGTGATAAACTTGATTCTTGCCTTGTAAACACCATTTATTTTTTTATTTTTGGGCTTGTTAAACTTAATTCTTGCCTCGTAAACTTAAATATTGTTTTTCCTGGCTTGATACACTTAATTCTTGCCTCATAAACTCAAATATTCCTCTTCCTGGCTCAATAAATTTAATTCTTGCCTCATAAACTCAAATATTGCTTTTCCTGGCTTGATACACTTAATTCTTGCCTCATAAACTCAAATATTCCTCTTCCTGGCTCAATAAATTTAATTCTTGTCTCATAAACTCAGATATTGTTTTTCCTTGCTTGATACACTTAATTCTTGCTTCATAAACTCAAATATTCCTCTTCCTGGCTCAATAAATTTAATTCTTCTCACGTAAATTCAAATGTTGCTTTTCCTGGCTTGATACACTTAATTCTTGCCTCATAAACTCAAATATTCCTCTTCCTGGCTCAATAAATTTAATTCTTGTCTTGTAAATTCAAATGTTGCTTTTCTTGGCTTGATACACTTAATTCTTGCCTCATAAACTCAAATATTCCTCTTCCTGGCTTGATACACTTAATTCTTGCCTTATAAACTCATTGTTTTTCCTGGCTTGATAAAATTTAATTCTTGTCTCATAAACTTAAATACTGTTTTTCCTGGCTTGATACACTTAATTCTTGCCTCATAAACTCAAATATTCCTCTTCCTGGCTCAATAAATTTAATTCTTGTCTTGTAAACTCAAATATTGCTTTTCCTGGCTTGATACACTTAATTCTTGCCTCTTAAACTCAAATATTGTTTTTCCTGGCTCAATAAATTTAATTCTTGCCTCATAAACTCAAATATTGCTTTTCCTGGCTTGATACACTTAATTCTTGCTTCATAAACTCAAATATTCCTCTTCCTGGCTCAATAAATTTAATTCTTGCCTCTTAAACTCAAATATTGCTTTTCCTTGCTTGATACACTTAATTCTTGCTTCATAAACTCAAATATTCCTCTTCCTGGCTCAATAAATTTAATTCTTGCCTCTTAAACTCAAATATTGCTTTTCCTGGCTTGATACACTTAATTCTTGCCTCATAAACTCAAATATTCCTCTTCCTGGCTCAATAAATTTAATTCTTGCCTCATAAACTCAAATATTGCTTTTCTTGGCTTGATACACTTAATTCTTGCCTCATAAACTCAAATATTCCTCTTCCTGGCTCAATAAATTTAATTCTTGTCTCATAAACTCAAATATTGCTTTTCTTGGCTTGATACACTTAATTCTTGCCTCATAAACTCAAATATTCCTCTTCCTGGCTCAATAAATTTAATTCTTGTCTTGTAAACTCAAATGTTGCTTTTCCTGGCTTGATACACTTAATTCTTGCCTCATAAACTCAAATATTGTAAGCTTATTCTTTTTCCCAATGCACTGATAAAACTTTAAATCTTTACTCTTAAGCTGGTTTCTTCTTTCTCGGACTCCGTAATGTGATAAACATGATTCTTGCCTTGTAAACACCATTTATTTTTTTATTTTTGGGCTTGTTAAACTTAATTCTTGCCTCGTAAGCTTAAATATTGTTTTTCCTGGCTTGATACACTTAATTCTTGCCTCATAAACTCAAATATTCCTCTTCCTGGCTCAATAAATTTAATTCTTGTCTTGTAAACTTAAATATTGTTTTTCCTGGCTTGATACACTTAATTCTTGTCTCTTCAACTCAAATACACCTAATTCTTGCCTTATAAACTCAAACATTGTTTTTCCTGGCTTCATAAAACTTAATTCTTGCCTCATAAACTCAAATATTCCTCTTCCTGGCTTGATAAATTTAATTCTTGCCTCATAAACTCAAATATTCCTCTTCCTGGCTCAATAAATTTAATTCTTATCTCTTAAACTCAAATATTGTTTTTCCTGGCTTGATAAAACTTAATTCTTGCCTCTTAAACTCAAATATTGCTTTTCCTGGCTCAATAAATTTAATTCTTGTCTTGTAAACTCAAATGTTGCTTTCCCTGGCTTGATACACTTAATTCTTGCCTCATAAACTTAAATATTGTTTTTCCTGGCTTGATACACTTAATTCTTGTCTCTTAAACTCAAATATTCCTCTTCCTGGCTCAATAAATTTAATTCTTGTCTTGTAAACTCAAATGTTGCTTTTCCTGGCTTGATACACTTAATTCTTGCCTCATAAACTCAAATATTCCTTTTCCTGGCTCAATAAATTTAATTCTTGTCTCGTAAACTCAAATATTGCTTTTCCTGGCTTGATAAACTTAATTCTTGCCTCATAAACTCAAATATTCCTCTTCCTGGCTCAATAAATTTAATTCTTGTCTCGTAAATTCAAATGTTGCTTTTCCTGGCTTGATACACTTAATTCTTGCCTCATAAACTCAAATATTGCTTTTCTTGGCCTAACAAACTTAATTCTTGCCTCGTAAACTCAAACATTTTCTCCTGGTTCATTAATAAACTTAATTTTTAACTCATAACCTGACATATTCTTTTTCCTGGCTCAGTAAACTTAATTCTTGCCTCGTAAACTCAAACATTGCTTTTCTTGGCCTAACAAACTTAATTCTTGCCTCATAAACTCAAATATTGTTTTTCTTGGCCTAACAAACTTAATTCTTGCCTCGTAAACTCAAACATTTTTTCCTGGTTCGTTAATAAACTTAATTTTTTACTCCTAACCT
This sequence comes from Scylla paramamosain, assembly GCF_035594125.1. Taxonomy (NCBI): domain Eukaryota; kingdom Metazoa; phylum Arthropoda; class Malacostraca; order Decapoda; family Portunidae; genus Scylla; species Scylla paramamosain. The sequence goes on from NW_026973668.1 coordinate 1,323,225, forward strand.
GAAATATTCTTTTTCCTGGCTCAGTAAACTTAATTCTTGCCTCATAAACTCAAATATTGCTTTTCTTGGCCTAACAAACTTAATTCTTGCCTCGTACACTCAAACATTTTTTCCTGGTTCGTTAATAAACTTAATTTTTAACTCATAACCCGACATATTCTTTTTCCTGGCACGGTAAACTTAATTCTTCTTTCATAAACTCAAATATTGCTTTTCTTGGCCTAACAAACTTAATTCTTGCCTCATAAACTTAAATATTGCATTTCCTGGCTTGATACACTTAATTCTTGCCTCATAAACTCAAATATTGCTTTTCCTGGCTTGATACACTTAATTCTTGCCTCATAAACTCAAATATTGCTTTTCTTGGCCTAACAAACTTAATTCTTGCCTCATAAACTCAAACATTTTCTCCTGGTTCATTAATAAACTTAATTTTTAACTCCTAACCTCACATATTCTTTTTCCTGGCTCAGTAAACTTAATTCTTGCCTCATAAACTCAAATATTCCTCTTCCTGGCTCAATAAATTTAATTCTTGTCTCGTAAATTCAAATGTTGCTTTTCCTGGCTTGATACACTTAATTCTTGCCTCATAAACTCAAATATTCCTCTTCCTGGCTCAATAAATTTAATTCTTGTCTCGTAAATTCAAATGTTGCTTTTCCTGGCTTGATACACTTAATTCTTGCCTCATAAACTCAAATATTGCTTTTCTTGGCCTAACAAACTTAATTCTTGCCTCGTAAACTCAAACATTTTCTCCTGGTTCATTAATAAACTTAATTTTTAACTCATAACCTGACATATTCTTTTTCCTGGCTCAGTAAACTTAATTCTTGCCTTATAAACTCAAATATTGCTTTTCTTGGCCTAACAAACTTAATTCTTGCCTCGTAAACTCAAACATTGCTTTTCTTGGCCTAACAAACTTAATTCTTGCCTCATAAACTCAAATATTGCTTTTTTTGGCCTAACAAACTTAATTCTTGCCTCATAAACTCAAATATTGTTTTTCTTGGCCTAACAAACTTAATTCTTGCCTCGTAAACTCAAACATTTTCTCCTGGTTCATTAATAAACTTAATTTTTAACTCATAACCTGACATATTCTTTTTCCTGGCTCAGTAAACTTAATTCTTGCCTTATAAACTCAAATATTGCTTTTCTTGGCCTAACAAACTTAATTCTTGCCTCGTAAACTCAAACATTGCTTTTCTTGGCCTAACAAACTTAATTCTTGCCTCATAAACTCAAATATTGCTTTTCTTGGCCTAACAAACTTAATTCTTGCCTCATAAACTCAAATATTGCTTTTTTTGGCCTAACAAACTTAATTCTTGCCTCATAAACTCAAATATTGTTTTTCTTGGCCTAACAAACTTAATTCTTGCCTCGTAAACTCAAACATTTTTTCCTGGTTCGTTAATAAACTTAATTTTTAACTCATAACCCGACATATTCTTTTTCCCGGCTCGGTAAACTTAATTCTTGCCTCATAAACTCAAATATTGCTTTTCTTGGCCTAACAAACTTAATTCTTGCCTCGTAAACTCAAACATTTTTTCCTGGTTCGTTACTAAACTTAATTTTTAACTCCCAACCTGACATATTCTTTTTCCTGGCTCGGTAAACTTAATTCTTGCCTTATAAACTCAAATATTGCTTTTCTTGCCCTAACAAACTTAATTCTTGCCTCGTAAACTCAAACATTTTTTCCTGGTTCGTTACTAAACTTAATTTTTAACTCCCAACCTGACATATTCTTTTTCCTGGCTCAGTAAACTTAATTCTTGCCTCATAAACTCAAATATTGCTTTTCTTGGCCTAACAAACTTAATTCTTGCCTCATAAACTCAAATATTGCTTTTCTTGGCCTAACAAACTTAATTCTTGCCTCATAAACTCAAACATTGCTTTTCTTGGCCTAACAAACTTAATTTTTGCCTCGTAAACTAAAAAATTCCTTTCTCCTGACTCGATTAATTTTTAACTTCTAACCTCAAATATTCTTTTCCTGATTCAATGTAGAGCATTCACATTTCTCTTAACTCCCAAAGATATAGGGTAGTGTACATTAGCTTGTTTGTTCACTATGACATCAAGTAAAATAATAATAGAAAAAAAAGAAAGAAAAGAAGAAGAAAAAAAAGCAGAAGGGTTACGACTGACTGCCAGACATAAACAAAGATTACAGCTCCTGATTACACACTTATTTATGATTTAGTGATATAATAAACTTTTTTAATTGACTCCTAAATACGTGCGGCTGTGTTCTTTTGTAAATAATAGATAAGAAATACTAGATAGGGGGAAACTAGCTTGTTTTTCCATTACAGCATGAAGGAAAAGACATAAAAATAAGTAAATAAATAAAGAAAAGAAATAAAAATCTGCTGACTCAATAATACGAAACAATTTAACCCTTTGACTCTTAAACACGTGTGGCTGTTTGTTCTTTCGTGAACATCAATGAAAATAATGCAAACTTAATGAAATAAAGCCAAGTATTTGTCACTACAGAGTCTGACATGTAGTGAAGAATGATGAGCTTAACATAACATAGTGAACACAAGGTTATTTACACTCACCCTCTCTCTGCCTGTCACAACTCAACACAAGCTCTTGAGGAAAATATGACTAATGTAATGAAATAAACCCATATATTTGTCATTACACAGCCTGACTTGTAGTGAAGATCAGTAAGAGTTTAACAGACAATACAAGGATATTTTCACTCAGTCTCTCTGCGTCCATCACAGCAAATGAACGAAAGCTGTTTAAAAGGGCAATATAGCGCTGTATAACTAAGCATGCTGAAAATAGAGTGTCCATTGTACCTATCAACAGTCTAACACCTAAACACTCCCTCGGTAAGGCAGAGAAATCAACGAAAGCCGGTACGCGAGAGATATGAAATTCGGTAACTTGTTCTGAGGAAAATAGAATGTTTGTATGGAGCAACATTGGGGTAAATAACACCTACATGTACCTGTGTGTGTGTGTGTGTGTGTGTGTGTGTGTGTGTGTGTGTGTGTGTGTGTGTGTGTGTGTGTGTGTGTGTGTGTGTGTGTGTCCATGAAGCTGTCTGTTTGTCTACCTATCAATCTGTCTATCTATCTATGTGTGTGTGTGTGTGTGTGTGTGTGTGTGTGTGTTTGTCCATGAAGCTGTCTGTTTGTCTACCTATTAATCTGTCTATCTATCTGTGTGTGTGTGTGTGTGTGTGTGTGTCCATGAAGCTGTCTGTTTGTCTACCTATCAATCTGTCTATCTATCTATCTATCTATCTATCAGTGTGTGTGTGTGTGTGTGTGTGTGTGTGTGTGTGTGTGTGTGTGTGTGTGTGTGTGTGTGTGTGTGGGCACTAAAACATGCCACAACACATCACAGGCAGCCTAGGGTACAGCAAGTGTCAGGCAACCCTCTCACTAATGTAGTGGACACGGCCGGGCGGAGGTGGTGATGCTGGTGATGCTGACACGAACAATAACAAGTGGAGTCTAACAATGTATTCTGAAGGACAAGTAGAATATTCTCTCCCTTATACTTCAAAATGCTATCCTTTCCTTTATTCTTTCAAATGTAACCTTCCCTTCATCCGTGTATTCTCAAACACTATTCTCTCTCTCTCTCTCTCTCTCTCTCTGTCAACACTGTTTTCTCAAGGCCACAGAGATGACCAGCCAGGATTTCAAGGGTGTTTCTCAAGTTTGTAATGTAGAAATGTTGTTAATCTGTCACTAGAACCTTAAAAACACCGTTGCAAACCCACTGTCTCTCTGTCAACACTGTTTTCTCAAGGCCACAGCTGAATTTTCAAGAGTGTTTCTCCAGTTAGTAATGTAGAAATATTAATCTGTCACTAGAACCTTAAAAACACCCTTGCAAACCCTATCTCTCTAAACACACCTGTACCTATTTTAAGCCTTCCAAATGCACAAATGATCAATAAAATGGAGTATATTTTTTAACTTATTCTTCCAAACATATATTTTTTTCCTTTATTCCATCAACAGTAATATTCCTTCAGACGTGTTACAGTTTCTCTCTCACAATCTCTTCCAAACATTCATTAAAGTGCTTTTTCTTAGTCTCTTAAACATAACCTTTCCAAAACACTGCCTCATATCTCTCTCTCTCTCTCTGAAGCTTTTAAACAAACAATCTTTATCAAAACACACCAAAATCTTTAATAATCTTAAACATAACCTTTCTAAAACATTGCTTCATCTCTCTCTCTCTCTCTCTCTGAAGCTTTTAAACATACAATCCTTATCAGAACACACCAAAATCTTTAATAATTTTGAATGTAACCTTACAAAACACTGTCTCGTCTCTCTCTCTCTCTCTGAAGCTTTTAAACATACAATCCTTATCAAAACACACCAAAATCTTTAATAATTTCGAACGTAACCTTACAAAACACTGCCTCGTATCTCTCTCTCTCACTCTCTTTCTCTCTCTCTGTAGCTTCCAAACGTACAGTCTTCACTAAAACGTAAAGCCCATTTCAAACACGATACTCAAAAGCTCATGTCAACTCTGCAAGACTCCACTGTGCCTGTCGTAACTAGCCAAGACGTTTGCTGAGGCGGTAATACGTAAAGTTGTTAGGTTAGGTTAGCTCTTGTGTGTGTGTTTGTGTGTTTACGTGATGTTTGTTTATGTTGAGGCAATGTCGTGTAAGGTTGTTAGGTTAGGTTTTGTGTGTGTGTTTGTGTGTTTACATGTTTGTTTGTGCTGAGGCGATATTGTGTAAGGTTGTTAGGTTACGTTAGGTTAGGTTAGGTTAGGTTAGGTTAGGTTAGGTTTTGTGTGTGTGTTTGTGTGTATAGATATTATTTGTTTGTATGTTTTTTTTTTCTTTCTTTCATTGCAGTTTTGTTTTGTTTTATTTATTTATTTATTTATTTGTTTTTATTGTAATTTTTTCTATGTCTTATTTTATTTTGTTATTTATTTATTTATTTTTTATTATTTTTTTTCTGTATCTATTTTATTTTATTTATTTTTATTGTCTTTTTTTAAATTTTACCACGTGTTATTCACTACCTATTAATTTATTTTTGCTATATTTTTCTATAACTTATTTATCTTTATTACATCACAACATATTAATTGATAGATTTTTCTTGATTATCTTCTTATTTTTTTTCTCTCTCTCTCTTCCTTCCTTCCTTCCTCTCTTTCACAATTAATAACTTCTCATATTTCATTCTGCATTATTCCTCTTTTATTTATTCCTTCATAATTGTTAAGTCTGCATACACATATTCTTTCACTTATTATTTTCCTTTTTCAGTTTCTCCTTTATTTGTTATGCTTTTTCTTTCAACGCAGCTTTTATCTATCTATTCATTCTATTTTATTTCATTTTCTCTCTATTTTTTTTTTTAAATCATATCTTTCCTCTTTGTTTATTTACTTCATTACGTATGTCAATTTTTTTATTTATTTATTTATTTTTTTTTTTTGTTTATGCAACTTGTTCCTTTTTTCATCTATTTCCTCAAAGACTTGGGTCAACACAGTGCTACACAACTCGGCATCACAACACTGGATGATCTTAATGCTAGCTCACTCTTCTCTCTCAAGTGTCATTCCCGTTACATCCACAACTAGTGATCTATCTTTAAAAATAAATAGATAAATAAATAAGAATAAAAATAAAAGCCTAACACTTTATTGGTAATTGTTGACGCAAATCTTGAAAAACCTGACTACATAAAATGCCTAACACTTCCGTATCTCATTTGATAATATTGTTACCTCTATTTTTTTATTGATAATTGTTGATGCAAAGGTTGATCTTGAAAAACCTGACTTTGTATATAAAAAACCTAACACTTCCGTATCTCATTTGATAATATTGTTACCTCTATTTTTTTATTGATAATTGTTGACGCAAATCTTGACCTTGAAAAACCTCTGTATATAAAATGCCTAACACTTCGGTACCTCATTTGATAATACTGTAAGTTACACCACTCACTTCTTATTGATAATTGTTGACGCAAATCGTAATCTTGAAAAACACTTGATTCTTCTAGTACAAACACTGGCAAACAGTTCCGCAGCGCTACACTTGATGATAACACAAGTTTTGTCACTCGAATTTTAAAGACAACTGTTTACGCAAATGTTCGTCTTGAAAAACACTGCAGAAAACAGCCCTTTAGAAAAAAAAATGTAATTCTTTTGATACACACACTGTTAAACAGCTCAAAATCCTTACAGCTGATGATATTACAAGTACATCACACATCTCCTTGCAATATATAGCCAATAGGTAGACGACTGTTAAGCTTTCCCTCTAATTTTCTTACGTACAAACAGACAGACGCATCACAACAGTGGCCTTGCTCATCAACTGCATAGCTCAAGTTATTTATTTATTTATTTTTAAGATATAAATCCTTTTTTTTTTTTTAATTAATGCTTGGAAAGGTGGTTCTCTCTCTCTCTCTCTCTCTCTCTCTCTCTCTCTCTCTCTCTCTCTCTCTGCCAATACACACAAAATACATCAAAACATGAAATACACAATAAATAAAGATATGGTAACTTATGCTATACTAACACACATACACACACACACTTGTAAATATGTGTGTGTGTGTGTGTGTGTGTGTGTGTGTGTGTGTGTGTGTGTGTGTGTGTGAAAGTTTAAACATATGAAAAAGTAAACAATGTATGTATGTATGTATGTATGTATGAAATTATCCTATCAAAAAATAAACAAATAAATAAAAACTGATCAAAAAAAATATAGAAAAAAAATTACTTGCAAAAAAAAAGAAGAGGAAAATTCAATTCAATATCGAAAAAAAAAATTAAATGATGTACAAGTTTAAAAATATATGAAACACGACACAACACGAGTGACGCGAAGATGCATAAGCGCAACGAACAAAACAAAATCCAGAAACGACGCAATAAGCAACAAAATAACACAGAAAAAGAAAGAAAAAAGAAAGAAAAAGTAAAAAAAAATAATAAAAACAATAATAATCTAGCAAAAATAACATAGAAGAGGAGAAAGAAAAGAGGAAAATAACAATAATAACAATAATAATCACATAACAAAAAAGAAGATAAAAAAAAAAATAATAATAATAATAATTCAGATTAATACAACCTTAAAAACTACAAGTCAGACAAAACATCATTAAAACAACCTTACTTCAACTACAATAAAGACATCTGAAAAACACTTTGCTAATTAAGAATAAATGAAACAATAAATTATGCAGAAAGTCACATCAACCCCCCCCCCCCTCTCTCTCTCTCTCTCTCTCTCTCTCTCTCTCTCTCTCTCTCTCTCTCTCTCTCTCTCTCTCTCTCTAATATGACAATATACCAGTGAATGATGTAGGCAAAGGACACACACCGGTATAGGCTCACCTCTCCCCGCCCCCCCCTTGCATCACCCGGGCAGCAGAGGGGGCCAGGTTAGCAGCAGCAGCAGCAGCAGCAGCCACCTCCTCTTCCTCCTCCTTCTTCTTCTCCTCTTCCCCGCGGACCAACTCATCGGCCGCTGCTTGCTCTTCAAACAGGAATATACTTTCTTTCTTGTCCTTTGTGTTGTAGACGTCAATTCTGTAAGGAGGAGGAGGAGGAGGAGGTGAAGAAAAGGAATATGAATGAATGGAGGAAGAGAACACAAGAACATAAGAACATAATAAATAAGGGAAGGTGCAAGAAGCGAGCAGGTTTACACGCGGCAGTCCCTGTATGAACACACTACCTATTTCCATCTGTTATCCCCAGCCATAAACTTGTCTAATCTTCTCTTAAAGCTCTCTAGTGTCCCACCACTAACTACATCATTACTGAGTCCGTTCCACTCATCTACCACTATTTGAGAACCAATTTTTTCCTATCTCCTTCCTAAACCTAAATTTTTCAATTTAGATAGATAGGAGGAGATAGAAGAGAAAGGAAGGAAAGAAAGAAGGAAAGGGTGATAAAGACAAGGAGGAGGAAGAGAGGATAGAAGGAAGAATGGAAAAGTTTACGATTAATCAACTTAACAACAACAACAACAACAAAGATAATATATAAACAGTTACATAGCCATAACCTGTCAGCCAAGGCACTAAATACATCTGACCGTAAGATACCTCAGACTTAAATCTCTCATTTGTGAGAAGAGATGACTTTTCTCGTGGTAAACTATAAAGCTTATTCTGCACAGTAGAATGTGTGGGAATGAGGGGGGGAAGAGAAGGGTGATGAGAACAAAAACAAAAGTGTAAGAATTATTAATTAGATACAAGCAAATGTACCTCAAAAAGAATATATTTTCTAAAACGAACAGGAACAAGAACAGACACGAAACAGAGAAACAAAACAAAACAAAACAAGAATGAGCAATGAGAACAACAACAACAACAACAACAACAACAACAGCACGCACGTACTTGTCGTAAATGATGCCGTGGAGTCCGACCTTCTTGAGAAACTTGATATTTTCCTGGTCGTTGTTGTGGTCGCCCCAGCAAAACACGATCAGGTTGTGTTCCATGGCCGCAGTAATCTGGCTGGGGTCACGCATCAAGTCCTCTGTGTGCACGTTGATGCCCTGTGGTGTGTGAGGTCAGGTTAGGTGAGGTTAGGAAGGAAGGAAGGAAGGAAGGAAGGAAGGAAGAAAGAAAGGAAGGAAGGAAGGAAGGAAGAAAGAAAGAAAGAAAGAAAGAAAGAAAAGGAAGGAAGGAAGGAAGGAAGGAAGGAAGGAAGGAAGGAAGGAAGGAAGGAAGGAAGAATACATAAATAGAAGGATGGAAGGAAGAAAAGAATAAAGGAAAGAAAAAAGAATGAAAGATAAAAGGAAGTAAAGAAGGATGGAAGGGAAGAAACAATTGTACAAGTTTCTTATACAAATAACCCTTTCTCTCTCTCTCTCTCTCTCTCTCTCTCTCTCTACAACCACCAAACACAACACACGTCACACACAAACACACCTTAAAGATCTCTACCCACACTCCCTTACTAAAACCCTGACACCAACACACACACACAACACTATCTACCCTCTCTCTTACCAGAATATCAGCATTGACAGCATAGAGAATAGCTTGCTGTACACTGTTCGTCCTCTGGTCCTCGTAGGGTGGCCAGACCTCGGAGACGCCCTGAGTAAGGAACATAACCGGGTATCTGTTCTGCTTCAGCCTCAGCATCGTGCAGATATCGGGGTGGAAGCAGGAAAACACAATCTTCCTCTTGTCGGAGTGCTCCAGTATCATCTGCGGGGAGGGACGGGAGAGAGATAAG
>NW_026973668.1:1337500-1345000 GCF_035594125.1 Scylla paramamosain
TATTATTATTTACTTTCCCTTTTCTCTTTTCGTTTCATTCCATTCCGTTCCAAGCAAGAGAAGGACAAGAGTCTTCCTGTTCCTTCTACCGAGTCATCAATGGATTACAGCGGCCCGTCTCTGGTAACATTGCAACACACTGTTTAATTATGTACTTTATTTTATTTTAATGGACTGATAGATATTAAGACTTAGTAAATTGTATTCTTGTTTTTTTTTATGTTGATATTTTAGTTTACATAAATAAAGAATTTTTATTATTAGATTGGATAAAATATGTAGTTTGTTTTATTTTAGCAGGCTGATAAATGTTAAAGGTTTGTGATTTGTGTAGTTTTATTTTATCTTTTTTTTTGCTTCCGCTCGTCAATACTGGCTTGTCTGTGGTGATGTGTGCACTCCTGCATCACCACCATCACCACACACGTCTCAATGGTGTCCCCTTTATCTTACGCCACCAGCACCACAAACAACATCACTTGATAACAACAAACACACACCGTCTACACGTCCACTAATAATAATAATCATCATAATAATAATGATAACAACAACAACAACAACAACAATAATAATAATAATAATAATAATAATAATAATAATAATAATAATCCTGGCTTCATCACTATCTGTATAATGAAAGGCAAGGCAACACACACACACACACACACACACACACACACACACATATATATATATATATATATATATATATATATATATATATATATATATATATATATATATATATATATATATAATACACACACACACACACACACACACACACACACACACACACACTCCAGCAGGAGGGGGTGGGGTGGGGTGGGGTGGGGGCGGATGGTCTGTGTCTGGGTCGAGGCGGTGGGCCCGGTTGATGACGTCACACCTTACTTACGTACGTACGTACGTATTTCATTTTGAAAATGGCCATTGTCAAAAAGGCAGCTGGACACGAATGCTGTATATATTCTGACTCGTCATACACTCAAACTAATTAATCAAATATCAAAATATTTCCAGGCTGAGTAATAACAAAAATATTTCCACAAACATCCTGAAAAAAGTGTTGGAACTTTGACCTGCTTAAACACGATTCTAGAGCCCACAAATTTGATTCACCAGGAACGGAAAACACTTCAAAAAATCTGAATTATTTTTACAAACAACCAAAACTTAGTCGGAAGCTGAAATAAAGAAATAAATATTTAAAAAATGTCAACTTTTGCACCTTTAACGGGGCTCTAAATCATTCTTAAAGGCCACGTATTTAACTTATCAGGAGCACAAAACACTTTAACAATCATAAACTATTTTTACAAACCATAAACACTTCACTACAAGCTCTAATTAAAAACCAAAGATACCGGGATGCAAAAATATAACGGAAATTCGGCTCTTATTTACGTCACAGACAACCTCAAAATCAACGCTTTTCACTCAACACAAGAGTCAAAAACACTTCCAATACAACAAAATATTTTTACAAACCATAAAAACTTACTTAGAAGCCGAAATAAATTAACCGAGAAAAAATAAAATATTACTGGAACCTGACAAGCTGGGACAGGCAGGCCATCATGGCGGCGATGACGTCACGCAATCGCCACTTCACCTCACTCTGCCTTTATTACACCCAAACCAGATAATGGCGGATATATCTGAGTAGCGGATATGAAAGGTTAGGCGTGTGGCTCCACTTTGTGACGTGTCTGGCTTGTAATAAGTGACACATGAAGCAGATAATGGCTGAAAGATGGGCACCGCCTCAGCTGGCTCGTTTGTTTACATATCGAAAACTTGAATTTTAGCGCCTTTTTAAGGGTTTTGAACCTCCTGCAGGTGTTAATTCATTGATATTGTGTCCTGTGGGTTAGGTTAGCGTAGGTTAGGACGAGTTAGGACCGTCAAGTACTGAGCAATCTATCATATCAAAACTAACACTCTTGCCTTCACTGTGTCACTGCTGTCAGTCACTTCCAAGCCTTGTGTCAGTCACTGCAGCCTGTGTACACATTGTTTACTGTCTCTCCACAACACAGGGTATATCCAAGCCTTGTGTCAGTCACTGCAGCCTGTGTACACATTGTTTACTGTCTCTCCACAACACAGGGTATATCCAAGCCTTGTGTCAGTCACTGCAGCCTGTGTACACATTGTTTACTGTCTCTCCACAACACAGGGTATATAGAACACATCACTGTAGATCACACACACTAGCAGGCCATTACTGTCTAAACACACGCAAATATTACTTAAAACAACCCATTAGACACTCACCTACATCACCACCACGGAGACAATGTGAGCGACCGTGAGTGACCGCTCCGTGACTGACTGACTGCCACCCTTGTAGGACGCTCGGCCGAAACAAAGATGAAGATCATATATTAGTACTGATGTCTGTCTAGCACTAAAATAAAGGGAAAAATCATGCTGTAATGTTCAGGGACGTTAGTGAGGGGTAAAATAGTGCAGATTACTTAGAATTTAGACGTGAATGGCCGAGGGAAAATAGATAAATAAATAAATGAATAGTAAAATTAGCATTGATACTTGAATGGGCGAGGGGAAATAAACAAGTGAATATTTCTTAGTTAGCACTGAGATGTGAATGGGCCAAGAGAAAATAAACAAATGAAAACTGTTGAAAAAATGCCAGAGAGAGAGAGAGAGAGAGAGAGAGAGAGAGAGAGAGAGAGAGAGAGAGAGAGAGAGAGAGAGAGAGAGAGAGAGAGAGATGATTTGAAGCACTTCCATCTATAAAAAAGATAAATAAATAAATAAATAAATAAAAGTAAATAAATTATAAATAAACTAAACTTAATCAGTCAGTCAGTCATTCACACAGTCAGCTGGTTACAGTCAGTCAGTCAGTCAGTCATTCAGTCAGTTAGTCAGTCAGTCAATCACTCAGTCAGTCTGTCAGTCAATCACTCAGTCAGTCAGTCAGTCAGTCAGCCAGCCAGCCAGCCAGTCAGTCAGCCAATCAGTCAGTCAGTCAGTCAATCAGTCAGTCACCCAGGCACACTCCCAGCAAGTCAACAACAGCATCAACAAAAACAACAACAACAACAATGTAAAAGGAAACAATTAGTATTTTCATCAATTTTATTTATACATATTTTCTTTGCATACGTTTTTCCGAATAGCGCGGAAACGAAACGACACGAGAGAAAAATAAAGAAAGAAAACGGAACGCGAGGTTGAACACGAACGACAGAGGCGGTGCAGGAGAGATTAGCCCAGTGAATTAATTGAAAGAATAGCAAAACTGAGTGAGAGGATGAGAAGACTGGATACACAGACAACTGCTTAAGATAATAAATGAACTGTAAAAGAAGATAAACTGATAAAATAAAGTGCTGAGGATGGAATTGAAGGGAGAAAGTGAAGTTGTATAGGAAATAATATATACAAGGAATTAATTTGGAGGTAAAAAAAAGATGAGATGAAAATTAAAGACAGGAGCAAACATATAGGAGAATTAATTTGAAAGATAAAATAAAAAAGAAGAGATTAATAACTAGGAGAAATAAAGGAAATAAAAAGAGAAGAGGAGAAGGAGGAGGTGAAAAAGATACAAGCTAAAAAAAAATAATAATAAATAATAAATGAATAAAGAAAGAAAGAATTACTTGAAAGAATTAAAAAAAATCAATACAAATGAAAGATAAGCATACAAATTATCTTACAAAAAAAAAAAAAAATGTAAAGAATGAAGAGAAAATAAATAAGCAAATAAATAAAAAAAATAACACAGAAGATATATAACAATCGCAGCATACACAAACGACTCGGACGAATAAAATACACGAAAATACACACACAAAAAAAAAAAAAAGCCCCCAGCACATCATCATCACCGCAGCGGGGCAAATACTGCAAGCCGATTGGTCAGCATTTTTATTTGTGCAGAAGCTCTAAGCCGTCTGAAAGAATGCTGTACTGCTCCGGGTAATATTGTAAGGTTATTCTTTTTCCCGATGCACTGATAAAACTTTAAATCTTTACTCTTAAGCTGGTTTCTTCTTTCTCGGACTCCGTAATGTGATAAACTTGATTCTTGCCTTGTAAACACCATTTATTTTTTTATTTTTGGGCTTGTTAAACTTAATTCTTGCCTCGTAAACTTAAATATTGTTTTTCCTGGCTTGATACACTTAATTCTTGCCTCATAAACTCAAATATTCCTCTTCCTGGCTCAATAAATTTAATTCTTGTCTCGTAAACTCAAATATTGCTTTTCCTGGCTTGATAAACTTAATTCTTGCCTCTTAAACTCAAATATTCCTCTTCCTGGCTCAATAAATTTAATTCTTGTCTCATAAACTCAGATATTGTTTTTCCTGGCTTGATACACTTAATTCTTGCCTCATAAACTCAAATATTCCTCTTCCTGGCTCAATAAATTTAATTCTTGTCTTGTAGATTCAAATGTTGCTTTTCTTGGCTTGATACACTTAATTCTTGCCTCATAAACTCAAATATTCCTCTTCCTGGCTCAATAAATTTAATTCTTGTCTCGTAAACTCAAATATTGCTTTTCCTGGCTTGATAAACTTAATTCTTGCCTCATAAACTCAAATATTCCTCTTCCTGGCTCAATAAATTTAATTCTTGCCTCATAAACTCAAATATTGCTTTTCCTGGCTTGATACACTTAATTCTTGCTTCATAAACTCAAATATTCCTCTTCCTGGCTCAATAAATTTAATTCTTGCCTCTTAAACTCAAATATTGCTTTTCCTTGCTTGATACACTTAATTCTTGCTTCATAAACTCAAATATTCCTCTTCCTGGCTCAATAAATTTAATTCTTGCCTCTTAAACTCAAATATTGCTTTTCCTGGCTTGATACACTTAATTCTTGCCTCATAAACTCAAATATTCCTCTTCCTGGCTCAATAAATTTAATTCTTGCCTCATAAACTCAAATATTGCTTTTCTTGGCTTGATACACTTAATTCTTGCCTCATAAACTCAAATATTCCTCTTCCTGGCTCAATAAATTTAATTCTTGTCTCATAAACTCAAATATTGCTTTTCTTGGCTTGATACACTTAATTCTTGCCTCATAAACTCAAATATTCCTCTTCCTGGCTCAATAAATTTAATTCTTGTCTTGTAAACTCAAATGTTGCTTTTCCTGGCTTGATACACTTAATTCTTGCCTCATAAACTCAAATATTGTAAGCTTATTCTTTTTCCCAATGCACTGATAAAACTTTAAATCTTTACTCTTAAGCTGGTTTCTTCTTTCTCGGACTCCGTAATGTGATAAACTTGATTCTTGCCTTGTAAACACCATTTATTTTTTTATTTTTGGGCTTGTTAAACTTAATTCTTGCCTCGTAAGCTTAAATATTGTTTTTCCTGGCTTGATACACTTAATTCTTGCCTCATAAACTCAAATATTCCTCTTCCTGGCTCAATAAATTTAATTCTTGTCTTGTAAACTTAAATATTGTTTTTCCTGGCTTGATACACTTAATTCTTGTCTCTTAAACTCAAATACACCTAATTCTTGCCTTATAAACTCAAACATTGTTTTTCCTGGCTTCATAAAAACTTAATTCTTGCCTCATAAACTCAAATATTCCTCTTCCTGGCTTGATAAATTTAATTCTTGCCTCATAAACTCAAATATTCCTCTTCCTGGCTCAATAAATTTAATTCTTATCTCTTAAACTCAAATATTGCTTTTCCTGGCTCAATAAATTTAATTCTTGTCTTGTAAACTCAAATGTTGCTTTTCCTGGCTTGATACACTTAATTCTTGCCTCATAAACTTAAATATTGTTTTTCCTGGCTTGATACACTTAATTCTTGTCTCTTAAACTCAAATATTCCTCTTCCTGGCTCAATAAATTTAATTCTTGTCTTGTAAACTCAAATGTTGCTTTTCCTGGCTTGATACACTTAATTCTTGCCTCATAAACTCAAATATTCCTTTTCCTGGCTCAATAAATTTAATTCTTGTCTCGTAAACTCAAATATTGCTTTTCCTGGCTTGATAAACTTAATTCTTGCCTCATAAACTCAAATATTCCTCTTCCTGGCTCAATAAATTTAATTCTTGTCTCGTAAATTCAAATGTTGCTTTTCCTGGCTTGATACACTTAATTCTTGCCTCATAAACTCAAATATTGCTTTTCTTGGCCTAACAAACTTAATTTTTGCCTCGTAAATTCAAACATTTTCTCCTGGTTCATTAATAAACTTAATTTTTAACTCATAACCTGACATATTCTTTTTCCTGGCTCAGTAAACTTAATTCTTGCCTCGTAAACTCAAACATTGCTTTTCTTGGCCTAACAAACTTAATTCTTGCCTCATAAACTCAAATATTGTTTTTCTTGGCCTAACAAACTTAATTCTTGCCTCGTAAACTCAAACATTTTTTCCTGGTTTGTTAATAAACTTAATTTTTTACTCCTAACCTGAAATATTCTTTTTCCCGGCTCAGTAAACTTAATTCTTGCCTCATAAACTCAAATATTGCTTTTCTTGGCCTAACAAACTTAATTCTTGCCTCGTACACTCAAACATTTTTTCCTGGTTCGTTAATAAACTTAATTTTTAACTCATAACCCGACATATTCTTTTTCCTGGCACGGTAAACTTAATTCTTCTTTCATAAACTCAAATATTGCTTTTCTTGGCCTAACAAACTTAATTCTTCCCTCATAAACTTAAATATTGCTTTTCCTGGCTTGATACACTTAATTCTTGCCTCATAAACTCAAATATTGCTTTTCCTGGCTTGATACACTTAATTCTTGCCTCATAAACTCAAATATTGCTTTTCTTGGCCTAACAAACTTAATTCTTGCCTCATAAACTCAAACATTTTCTCCTGGTTCATTAATAAACTTAATTTTTAACTCCTAACCTCACATATTCTTTTTCCTGGCTCAGTAAACTTAATTCTTGCCTCATAAACTCAAATATTCCTCTTCCTGGCTCAATAAATTTAATTCTTGTCTCGTAAATTCAAATGTTGCTTTTCCTGGCTTGATACACTTAATTCTTGCCTCATAAACTCAAATATTGCTTTTCTTGGCCTAACAAACTTAATTCTTGCCTCGTAAACTCAAACATTTTCTCCTGGTTCATTAATAAACTTAATTTTTAACTCCTAACCCGACATATTCTTTTTCCCGGCTCGGTAAACTTAATTCTTCTTTCATAAACTCAAATATTGTTTTTCTTGGCCTAACAAACTTAATTCTTGCCTCATAAACTCAAACATTTTCTCCTGGTTCGTTAATAAACTTAATTTTTAACTCATAACCCGACATATTCTTTTTCCCGGCTCGGTAAACTTAATTCTTGCCTCATAAACTCAAATATTGCTTTTCTTCGCCTAACAAACTTAATTCTTGCCTCGTAAACTCAAACATTTTTTCCTGGTTCGTTACTAAACTTAATTTTTAACTCCCAACCTGACATATTCTTTTTCCTGGCTCGGTAAACTTAATTCTTGCCTTATAA
>NW_026973668.1:1350000-1385000 GCF_035594125.1 Scylla paramamosain
TAACTTATGCTATACTAACACACATACACACACACACTTGTAAATATGTGTGTGTGTGTGTGTGTGTGTGTGTGTGTGTGTGTGTGTGTGTGTGTGATAGTGAAAGTTTAAACATATGAAAAAGTAAACAATGTATGTATGTATGTATGTATGTATGTATGTATGTATGTATGAAATTATCCTATCAAAAAATAAACAAATAAATAAAAACTGATCAAAAAAAATATAGAAAAAAAATTACTTGCAAAAAAAAAGAGGAGGAAAATTCAATTCAATATCGAAAAAAAAAATTAAATGATGTACAAGTTTAAAAATATATGAAACACGACACAACACGAGTGACGCGAAGATGCATAAGCGCAACGAACAAAACAAAATCCAGAAACGACGCAATAAGCAACAAAATAACACAGAAAAAGAAAGAAAAAAGAAAGAAAAAGTAAAAAAAAAATAATAAAAACAATAATAATCTAGCAAAAATAACATAGAAGAGGAGAAAGAAAAGAGGAAAATAACAATAATAACAATAACAATCACATAACAAAAAAGAAGATAAAAAAAAAAATAATAATAATAATTCAGATTAATACAACCTTAAAAACTACAAGTCAGACAAAACATCATTAAATCAACCTTACTTCAACTACAATAAAGACATCTGAAAAACACTTTGCTAATTAAGAATAAATGAAACAATAAATTATGCAGAAAGTCACATCAACCCCCCCCCCCCCTCTCTCTCTCTCTCTCTCTCTCTCTCTCTCTCTCTCTCTCTCTCTCTAATATGACAATATACCAGTGAATGATGTAGGCAAAGGACACACACCGGTATAGGCTCACCTCTCCCCGCCCCCCCCTTGCATCACCCGGGCAGCAGAGGGGGCCAGGTTAGCAGCAGCAGCAGCAGCAGCAGCCACCTCCTCTTCCTCCTCCTTCTTCTTCTCCTCTTCCCCGCGGACCAACTCATCGGCCGCTGCTTGCTCTTCAAACAGGAATATACTTTCTTTCTTGTCCTTTGTGTTGTAGACGTCAATTCTGTAAGGAGGAGGAGGAGGAGGAGGTGAAGAAAAGGAATATGAATGAATGGAG
The DNA here is from genome assembly GCF_035594125.1 of Scylla paramamosain. NCBI lineage: Eukaryota > Metazoa > Arthropoda > Malacostraca > Decapoda > Portunidae > Scylla > Scylla paramamosain. The sequence goes on from NW_026973668.1 coordinate 1,351,090, forward strand.
GAAGAGAACACAAGAACATAAGAACATAATAAATAAGGGAAGGTGCAAGAAGCGAGCAGGTTTACACGCGGCAGTCCCTGTATGAACACACTACCTATTTCCATCTGTTATCCCCAGCCATAAACTTGTCTAATCTTCTCTTAAAGCTCTCTAGTGTCCCACCACTAACTACATCATTACTGAGTCCGTTCCACTCATCTACCACTATTTGAGAACCAATTTTTTCCTATCTCCTTCCTAAACCTAAATTTTTCAATTTAGATAGATAGGAGGAGATAGAAGAGAAAGGAAGGAAAGAAAGAAGGAAAGGGTGATAAAGACAAGGAGGAGGAAGAGAGGATAGAAGGAAGAATGGAAAAGTTTACGATTAATCAACTGAACAACAACAACAACAACAAAGATAATATATAAACAGTTACATAGCCATAACCTGTCAGCCAAGGCACTAAATACATCTGACCGTAAGATACCTCAGACTTAAATCTCTCATTTGTGAGAAGAGATGACTTTTCTCGTGGTAAACTATAAAGCTTATTCTGCACAGTACTCGTAGAATGTGTGGGAATGAGGGGGGGAAGAGAAGGGTGATGAGAACAAAAACAAAAGTGTAAGAATTATTAATTAGATACAAGCAAATGTACCTCAAAAAGAATATATTTTCTAAAACGAACAGGAACAAGAACAGACACGAAACAGAGAAACAAAACAAAACAAAACAAGAATGAGCAATGAGAACAACAACAACAACAACAACAGCACGCACGTACTTGTCGTAAATGATGCCGTGGAGTCCGACCTTCTTGAGAAACTTGATATTTTCCTGGTCGTTGTTGTGGTCGCCCCAGCAAAACACAATCAGGTTGTGTTCCATGGCCGCAGTAATCTGGCTGGGGTCACGCATCAAGTCCTCTGTGTGCACGTTGATGCCCTGTGGTGTGTGAGGTCAGGTTAGGTGAGGTTAGGAAGGAAGGAAGGAAGGATACATAAATAGAAGGATGGAAGGAAGAAAAGAATAAAGGAAAGAAAAAAGAATGAAAGATAAAAGGAAGTAAAGAAGGATGGAAGGGAAGAAACAATTGTACAAGTTTCTTATACAAATAACCCTTTCTCTCTCTCTCTCTCTCTCTCTACAACCACCAAACGCAACACACGTCACACATAAACACACCCTAAAGATCTCTACCCACACTCCCTTACCAAAACCCTCACACCAACACACACACACACACACACACACAACACTATCTACCCTCTCTCTTACCAGAATATCAGCATTGACAGCATAGAGAATAGCTTGCTGTACACTGTTCGTCCTCTGGTCCTCGTAGGGTGGCCAGACCTCGGAGACGCCCTGAGTAAGGAACATAACCGGGTATCTGTTCTGCTTCAGCCTCAGCATCGTGCAGATATCGGGGTGGAAGCAGGAAAACACAATCTTCCTCTTGTCGGAGTGCTCCAGTATCATCTGCGGGGAGGGACGGGAGAGAGAGAAGGCACTGAGAGAGAGGTTAGGGCTGTGTAGGGAAGTAAAAGGCTGGGGAGGAAATTCTGTGTCATTTTCATTGTGTTTTTTTTGGTTTTTCAGGTTTCTAATGGGTTTTGTGGCAGCTTCTTCATCTTTCGTTGTGTTTATTGGTGTTTTTCAGGTTTGTAATGGTGTTGTGGCAGCTGCTTCATCTTTAATTGATTGTGTTTTTTGGTGTTTTCGGGTTTATGATGGATTTTGTGGCAGATACTTCATTTTTCGTGTTTATTGGTGTTTTTCAGGTTTGTAATGGTGTTGTGGCAGCTACATAATTTTTTTGTACTTATTTCACTAACTTAACCAAGCAGCATTACGACCGTGTTTCTTTGGTCACCGCTACAGAAGGTGTTAGATACACATTCTTTGGGGCATAAAAATGGACTAGACTCAGTAGTAGAACCAAATTTAGCTGTACATTGTGTGGTTTTGGATGGATTTATCGGTGTTTTAGTATGTTTTGTGGCGTTTTGGGGTGTTTTGGGGAGTTTTGGGGTATTTTTGACATTTTTAAGGGAGTTCTAGCTGGGCTTTTTAGGATGTTTTTGAGGTTTTTTGGATTTTTAAAGGGGTTCTGTGAGGTTCTGGCTCTTTTTTTGTTTTTGGGTTTTAAAGGATGTTCTGTGAGTTCCTGGCTGGTGTTTTTTTGGTGTTTTGACAGTGTTTTGACAGTGTTTGGAGTGTTTTAAAGTGATTTTTTTTTCTGTAGGGGTTTCAAGTGTCTTTTTAAGCCTTTCAAAACTTTTAAACTGAATTAACAAGGATTAGACAGACAGACGCAGACACACACACCTTAACAATCAAATCAAGAAAGTAATCAAGTTTGAAATGACTCAGTAATGCAAAAAATAGAACACACAAACAAACAAACAAACAAGCAGACAAACCTTAATAATCAAATCGAGGAAATTATTAAGTTCAAACGGGTGCTGAAGTTCATACGTCCCATCTCTCATCTGCATTGTCCACTTCACCTCCACACTGAACCCACAGGTATGGGGCACCACCTCCAGGGCCTTCTGCAGAGTGGGGAAGGGCTGGTGATCCTCAAAGTCCTCATCCTGGAATTTACTCAACCCTTTCTCCTTCTTGTGGTACACCTGGGGAGGGGCATGAGAGGTCACTGGGATTAGCAAAGGTGTTTTTCTTAGGTTAGGGAAATTTCTGGGGTGTTTTGGGTAGGTTAGGGAAGTTTTCAGGGTGTTTTTGTTGGGCTAGGTTGGGTTGGGTTGGGTTAGGTTAGGTTAGGTTAGGTTAGGTTAGGTTGGGTTGGGTTAGGTTTGGTTGGGTTAGGTTAGGTTGGGTTAGGGGTGTGAAAATGGATTTGAGTTAGGTTAGGTTACTGCAGTGGTTTCCAACCTTTTCAAATTCTCGTTCCCCCTTCATTAAATGGCACAAGTCAGAGATAAAAAATGATACAATAGATAATTATGTAAGTATTCCTTAGTTACTTAGTAGCATTTGAAATCATTTATAATTGTATTTAGACAATAACATTTCATAATTCATATCTGAAATGTTTTCTCAATACTTAACCAATTGTGTATTCCATCAAAACCAATAATGTTGATATGTAATCATCTACTAAGTCATTTGTCTACTTTATAAAGTGCTTACGCCCCCCTGCCAGCCCTTCCTGCCCCCTTAGGACGGCGCGCCCCACGGCTTGGAAACCACTGGGTTAATGTGTGTTTGAGAGAGAGAGAGAGAGAGAGAGAGAGAGAGAGAGAGAGAGAGAGAGAGAGAGAGAGAGAGAGAGAGAGAGAGAGAGAGAGAGAGAAATAACAAAACGAAAAATAAACAAAAAATAACAATAATAACAAAAACAAGAAAAAACACACAGAGAGAGAGAGAGAGAGAGAGAGCTATCTTTACCATCAGGAAATAGATCCACAATCGGGATGGTGGGGGGGTCAGTCTGTTTGAGTTCCCCCTTTCCTCCTCCTCCTCCTCCTCCTCCTCCTGCTCCTCCTCCTCCTGCTCCTCCTGCTCCTCCCTTCTTCTTCTTGTTCCTCTTCTTCTTCTTGCTGGCACCGCCTTCACCCTCAACCTAATAATAATAATAATAATAATAATAATAATAACAATAATAATAATAATAATAATAACAATAATAATAATAATAATAACAATAATAATAATAATAATGTTTTTTTTTCATTTTAGGTCAATATGATATCGAATTTATTATATAGTTGTCAATTTGTGGTAGTAGTAGTAGTAGTAGAAGAAGTAGAAGTGGTAGTAGCAATGGTAGTAGTAGTAGTAGTAGTAGTAGAAGTGGTAGTAGCAATGGTAGTAGTAGTAGTAGTAGTAGTAGTAGTAGTAGTAGTAGTAGTAGTAGTAGTAGTAGTAGTAGTAGTAGTAGTAGAAGAAGAAGAAAACATTTATTACCTTGAGAGGCTGAAAAGTAAAACAAAATATACTGTAATAATTTGCAACAACAACAACAACAACAACTTAATCCTAATAAAATATATACATACTTATCACCACCACCACCACCACCACAACAACAACAACAACAACAACAACCAGGCCAGGCTCACCTCCTCGTCAGGATGCAGTGTGTTGCTGTATTTGTTCCTATACTATAATAAAAAGCTTGCAGTTGTGTGGTGAGCAAGTCTGTCATTCATATGTAACTGCAACACATGAATTGTGCAGGTATTGTGAGAGTAATGAGATGTTTAGTCAGGCGTACACCTCTGAATAAAAGCATTAGAACCAAACACTTTCTATCTCTTGCTTCACACACACCTATCTCTCGCTGTTTTTCACCCCACATTACCCTTTCTCTATATTCTTTATTTCCCCACTCTTATCTCTCTGACCCGTTCTGTTCCAAGCAAGAGGGTCACGCACTTTCTATCTCTCGCTGTCTTTCACCCCACATTACCCTCTCTCTATATTCTTTATTTCCCCACTCTTATCTCTCTGACCCGTTCTGTTCCAAGCAAGAGGGTCACGCACTTTCTATCTCTCGCTGTCTTTCAACTCATAATTCCCTCTCTCTCTATATATATTGTTCTTTACTCTCCGTTCCGTTCCGTTCTGTTCCAAGCAAGAGGGTCACACACGCACTTTATCTCTTGTTCCACACACCTTCTATCTCTCGCTGTCTTTCATCCCATAATTCCCTCTCTCTCTATATATATTATTATTTACTTTCCCTTTTCTCTTTTCGTTTCATTCCGTTCCGTTCCAAGCAAGAGAAGGACAAGAGTCTTCCTGTTCCTTCTACCGAGTCATCAATGGATTACAGCGGCCCGTCTCTGGTAACATTGCAACACACTGTTTAATTATGTACTTTATTTTATTTTAATGGACTGATAGATATTAAGACTTAGTAAATTGTATTCTTGTTTTTTTTTTATGTTGATATTTTAGTTTACATAAATAAAGAATTTTTATTATTAGATTGGATAAAATATGTAGTTTGTTTTATTTTAGCAGGCTGATAAATGTTAAAGGTTTGTGATTTGTGTAGTTTTATTTCATCTTTTTTTTTGCTTCCGTTCGTCAATACTGGCTTGTCTGTGGTGGTGTGTGCACTGCTGCATCACCACCATCACCACACACGTCTCAATGGTGTCCCCTTCATCTTACGCCACCAACACCACAAACACCATCACTTGATAACAACAAACACACACCGTCTACACGTCCACTAATAATAATAATCATCATAATAATAATGATAACAACAACAACAACAACAACAATAACAACAATAATAATAATAATAATAATAATAATAATAATAATAATAATAATCCTGGCTTCATCACTATCTGTATAATGAAAGGCAAGGCAACACACACACACACACACACACACACACACACACACACATATATATATATATATATATATATATATATATATATATATATATATATATATATATATATATATATATATATATATATATATATATATATATATAATACACACACACACACACACACACACACACACACACACTCCAGCAGGAGGGGGTGGGGTGGGGTGGGGTGGGGGCGGATGGTCTGTGTCTGGGTCGAGGCGGTGGGCCCGGTTGATGACGTCACACCTTACTTACGTACGTACGTACGTATTTCATTTTGAAAATGGCCATTGTCAAAAAGGCAGCTGGACACGAATGCTGTATATATTCTGACTCGTCATACACTCAAACTAATTAATCAAATATCAAAATATTTCCAGGCTGAGTAATAACAAAAATATTTCCACAAACATCCTGAAAAAAGTGTTGGAACTTTGACCTGCTTAAACACGATTCTAGAGCCCACAAATTTGATTCACCAGGAACGGAAAACACTTCAAAAAATCTGAATTATTTTTACAAACAACCAAAACTTAGTCGGAAGCTGAAATAAAGAAATAAATATTTAAAAAATGTCAACTTTTGCACCTTTAACGGGGCTCTAAATCATTCTTAAAGGCCACGTATTTAACTTATCAGGAGCACAAAACACTTTAACAATTATAAACTATTTTTACAAACCATAAACACTTCACTACAAGCTCTAATTAAAAACCAAAGATACCGGGATGCAAAAATATAACGGAAATTCGGCTCTTATTTACGTCACAGACAACCTCAAAATCAACGCTTTTCACTCAACACAAGAGTCAAAAACACTTTAAATACAACAAAATATTTTTACAAACCATAAAAACTTACTTAGAAGCCGAAATAAATTAACCGAGAAAAAATAAAATATTACTGGAACCTGACAAGCTGGGACAGGCAGGCCATCATGGCGGCGATGACGTCACGCAATCGCCACTTCACCTCACTCTGCCTTTATTACACCCAAACCAGATAATGGCGGATATATCTGAGTAGCGGATATGAAAGGTTAGGCGTGTGGCTCCACTTTGTGACGTGTCTGGCTTGTAATAAGTGACACATGAAGCAGATAATGGCCGAAAGATGGGCACCGCCTCAGCTGGCTCGTTTGTTTACATATCGAAAACTTGAATTTTAGCGCCTTTTAAAGGGTTTTGAACCTCCTGCAGGTGTTAATTCATTGATATTGTGTCCTGGGGGTTAGGTTAGCGTAGGTTAGGACGAGTTAGGACCGTCAAGTACTGAGCAATCTATCATATCAAAACTAACACTCTTGCCTTCACTGTGTCACTGCTGTCAGTCACTTCCAAGCCTTGTGTCAGTCACTGCAGCCTGTGTACACATTGTTTACTGTCTCTCCACAACACAGGGTATATCCAAGCCTTGTGTCAGTCACTGCAGCCTGTGTACACATTGTTTACTGTCTCTCCACAACACAGGGTATATCCAAGCCTTGTGTCAGTCACTGCAGCCTGTGTACACATTGTTTACTGTCTCTCCACAACACAGGGTATATAGAACACATCACTGTAGATCACACACAATTGCAACCCATTACTGCCTGAACACACGCAAATATTACTTAAAACAACCCATTAGACACTCACCTACGTCACCACCACGGAGACAATGTGAGCGACCGTGAGTGACCGCTCCGTGACTGACTGACTGCCACCCTTGTAGGACGCTCGGCCGAAACAAAGATGAAGATCATAATATTAGTACTGATGTCTGTCTAGCACTAAAATAAAGGGAAAAATCATGCTGTAATGTTCAGGGACGTTAGTGAGGGGTAAAATAGTGCAGATTACTTAGAATTTAGACGTATATGGCCGAGGGAAAATAGATAAATAAATAAATGAATAGTAAAGTTAGCATTGATACTTGAATGGGCGAGGGGAAATAAACAAGTGAATATTTCTTAGTTAGCACTGAGATGTGAATGGGCCAAGAGAAAATAAGCAAATGAAAACTGTTGAAAAAATGCCAGAGAGAGAGAGAGAGAGAGAGAGAGAGAGAGAGAGAGAGAGAGAGAGAGAGAGAGAGAGAGAGAGAGAGAGAGAGAGAGAGAGAGAGAGAGATGATTTGAAGCACTTCCATCTATAAAAAAGATAAATAAATAAATAAATAAATAAAAGTAAATAAATTATAAATAAACTAAACTTAATCAGTCAGTCAGTCATTCACACAGTCAGCTGGTTACAGTCAGTCAGTCAGTCAGTCAGTCATTCAGTCAGTTAGTCAGTCAGTCAATCAGTCAGTCAATCACTCAGTCAGTCTGTCAGTCAATCACTCAGTCAGTCAGTCAGCCAGCCAGCCAGCCAGTCAGTCAGCCAATCAGTCAGTCAGTCAGTCAATCAGTCAGTCAGTCAGTCACCCAGGCACACTCCCAGCAAGTCAACAACAGCATCAACAAAAACAACAACAACAACAATGTAAAAGGAAACAATTAGTATTTTCATCAATTTTATTTATACATATTTTCTTTGCATACGTTTTTCCGAATAGCGCGGAAACGAAACGACACGAGAGAAAAATAAAGAAAGAAAACGGAACGCGAGGTTGAACACGAACGACAGAGGCGGTGCAGGAGAGATTAGCCCAGTGAATTAATTGAAAGAATAGCAAAACTGAGTGAGAGGATGAGAAGACTGGATACACAGACAACTGCTTAAGATAATAAATGAACTGTAAAAGAAGATAAACTGATAAAATAAAGTGCTGAGGATGGATTTGAAGGGAGAAAGTGAAGTTGTATAGGAAATAATATATACAAGGAATTAATTTGGAGGTAAAAAAAGATGAGATGAAAATTAAAGACAGGAGCAAACATATAGGAGAATTAATTTGAAAGATAAAATAAAAAAGAAGAAGAGATTAATAACTAGGAGAAATAAAGGAAATAAAAAGAGAAGAGGAGAAGGAGGAGGTGAAAAAGATACAAGCTAAAAAAAAATAATAATAAATAATAAATGAATAAAGAAAGAAAGAATTACTTGAAAGAATTAAAAAAAATCAATACAAATGAAAGATAAGCATACAAATTATCTTACAAAAAAAAAAAAAATGTAAAGAATGAAGAGAAAATAAATAAGCAAATAAATAAAAAAAATAACACAGAAGATATATAACAATCGCAGCATACACAAACGACTCGGACGAATAAAATACACGAAAATACACACACAAAAAAAAAAAAAAAGCCCCCAGCACATCATCATCACCGCAGCGGGGCAAATACTGCAAGCCGATTGGTCAGCATTTTTATTTGTGCAGAAGCTCTAAGCCGTCTGAAAGAATGCTGTACTGCTCCGGGTAATATTGTAAGGTTATTCTTTTTCCCGATGCACTGATAAAACTTTAAATCTTTACTCTTAAGCTGGTTTCTTCTTTATCGGACTCCGTAATGTGATAAACTTGATTCTTGCCTTGTAAACACCATTTATTTTTTTATTTTTGGGCTTGTTAAACTTAATTCTTGCCTCGTAAACTTAAATATTGTTTTTCCTGGCTTGATACACTTAATTCTTGCCTCATAAACTCAAATATTCCTCTTCCTGGCTCAATAAATTTAATTCTTGTCTCGTAAACTCAAATATTGCTTTTCCTGGCTTGATAAACTTAATTCTTGCCTCTTAAACTCAAATATTCCTCTTCCTGGCTCAATAAATTTAATTCTTGTCTCATAAACTCAGATATTGTTTTTCCTTGCTTGATACACTTAATTCTTGCTTCATAAACTCAAATATTCCTCTTCCTGGCTCAATAAATTTAATTCTTCTCACGTAAATTCAAATGTTGCTTTTCCTGGCTTGATACACTTAATTCTTGCCTCATAAACTCAAATATTCCTCTTCCTGGCTCAATAAATTTAATTCTTGTCTTGATACACTTAATTCTTGCCTCATAAACTCAAATATTCCTCTTCCTGGCTTGATACACTTAATTCTTGCCTTATAAACTCATTGTTTTTCCTGGCTTGATAAAATTTAATTCTTGTCTCATAAACTTAAATACTGTTTTTCCTGGCTTGATACACTTAATTCTTGCCTCATAAACTCAAATATTCCTCTTCCTGGCTCAATAAATTTAATTCTTGTCTTGTAAACTCAAATATTGCTTTTCCTGGCTTGATACACTTAATTCTTGCCTCTTAAACTCAAATATTGTTTTTCCTGGCTCAATAAATTTAATTCTTGCCTCATAAACTCAAATATTGCTTTTCCTGGCTTGATACACTTAATTCTTGCTTCATAAACTCAAATATTCCTCTTCCTGGCTCAATAAATTTAATTCTTGCCTCTTAAACTCAAATATTGCTTTTCCTTGCTTGATACACTTAATTCTTGCTTCATAAACTCAAATATTCCTCTTCCTGGCTCAATAAATTTAATTCTTGCCTCTTAAACTCAAATATTGCTTTTCCTGGCTTGATACACTTAATTCTTGCCTCATAAACTCAAATATTCCTCTTCCTGGCTCAATAAATTTAATTCTTGCCTCATAAACTCAAATATTGCTTTTCTTGGCTTGATACACTTAATTCTTGCCTCATAAACTCAAATATTCCTCTTCCTGGCTCAATAAATTTAATTCTTGTCTCATAAACTCAAATGTTGCTTTTCCTGGCTTGATACACTTAATTCTTGCCTCATAAACTCAAATATTCCTTTTCCTGGCTCAATAAATTTAATTCTTGTCTCATAAACTCAAATATTGCTTTTCCTGGCTTGATAAACTTAATTCTTGCCTCATAAACTCAAATATTCCTCTTCCTGGCTCAATAAATTTAATTCTTGTCTCGTAAATTCAAATGTTGCTTTTCCTGGCTTGATACACTTAATTCTTGCCTCATAAACTCAAATATTGCTTTTCTTGGCCTAACAAACTTAATTCTTGCCTCGTAAACTCAAACATTTTCTCCTGGTTCATTAATAAACTTAATTTTTAACTCATAACCTGACATATTCTTTTTCCTGGCTCAGTAAACTTAATTCTTGCCTCGTAAACTCAAACATTGCTTTTCTTGGCCTAACAAACTTAATTCTTGCCTCATAAACTCAAATATTGCTTTTTTTGGCCTAACAAACTTAATTCTTGCCTCATAAACTCAAATATTGTTTTTCTTGGCCTAACAAACTTAATTCTTGCCTCGTAAACTCAAACATTTTTTCCTGGTTCGTTAATAAACTTAATTTTTTACTCCTAACCTGAAATATTCTTTTTCCCGGCTCAGTAAACTTAATTCTTGCCTCATAAACTCAAATATTGCTTTTCTTGGCCTAACAAACTTAATTCTTGCCTCGTACACTCAAACATTTTTTCCTGGTTCGTTAATAAACTTAATTTTTAACTCATAACCCGACATATTCTTTTTCCTGGCACGGTAAACTTAATTCTTCTTTCATAAACTCAAATATTGCTTTTCTTGGCCTAACAAACTTAATTCTTGCCTCATAAACTTAAATATTGCATTTCCTGGCTTGATACACTTAATTCTTGCCTCATAAACTCAAATATTGCTTTTCCTGGCTTGATACACTTAATTCTTGCCTCATAAACTCAAATATTGCTTTTCTTGGCCTAACAAACTTAATTCTTGCCTCATAAACTCAAACATTTTCTCCTGGTTCATTAGTAAACTTAATTTTTAACTCCTAACCTCACATATTCTTTTTCCTGGCTCAGTAAACTTAATTCTTGCCTCATAAACTCAAATATTCCTCTTCCTGGCTCAAAAAATTTAATTCTTGTCTCGTAAATTCAAATGTTGCTTTTCCTGGCTTGATACACTTAATTCTTGCCTCATAAACTCAAATATTCCTCTTCCTGGCTCAATAAATTTAATTCTTGTCTCGTAAATTCAAATGTTGCTTTTCCTGGCTTGATACACTTAATTCTTGCCTCATAAACTCAAATATTGCTTTTCTTGGCCTAACAAACTTAATTCTTGCCTCGTAAACTCAAACATTTTCTCCTGGTTCATTAATAAACTTAATTTTTAACTCATAACCTGACATATTCTTTTTCCTGGCTCAGTAAACTTAATTCTTGCCTTATAAACTCAAATATTGCTTTTCTTGGCCTAACAAACTTAATTCTTGCCTCGTAAACTCAAACATTGCTTTTCTTGGCCTAACAAACTTAATTCTTGCCTCATAAACTCAAATATTGCTTTTTTTGGCCTAACAAACTTAATTCTTGGCTCATAAACTCAAATATTGTTTTTCTTGGCCTAACAAACTTAATTCTTGCCTCGTAAACTCAAACATTTTTTCCTGGTTCGTTAATAAACTTAATTATTTACTCCTAACCTGAAATATTCTTTTTCCTGGCTCAGTAAACTTAATTCTTGCCTCATAAACTCAAATATTGCTTTTCTTGGCCTAACAAACTTAATTCTTGCCTCGTACACTCAAACATTTTTTCCTGGTTCGTTAATAAACTTAATTTTTAACTCATAACCCGACATATTCTTTTTCCTGGCACGGTAAACTTAATTCTTCTTTCATAAACTCAAATATTGCTTTTCTTGGCCTAACAAACTTAATTCTTGCCTCATAAACTTAAATATTGCATTTCCTGGCTTGATACACTTAATTCTTGCCTCATAAACTCAAATATTGCTTTTCCTGGCTTGATACACTTAATTCTTGCCTCATAAACTCAAATATTGCTTTTCTTGGCCTAACAAACTTAATTCTTGCCTCATAAACTCAAACATTTTCTCCTGGTTCATTAATAAACTTAATTTTTAACTCCTAACCTCACATATTCTTTTTCCTGGCTCAGTAAACTTAATTCTTGCCTCATAAACTCAAATATTCCTCTTCCTGGCTCAATAAATTTAATTCTTGTCTCGTAAATTCAAATGTTGTTTTTCCTGGCTTGATACACTTAATTCTTGCCTCATAAACTCAAATATTCCTCTTCCTGGCTCAATAAATTTAATTCTTGTCTCGTAAATTCAAATGTTGCTTTTCCTGGCTTGATACACTTAATTCTTGCCTCATAAACTCAAATATTGCTTTTCTTGGCCTAACAAACTTAATTCTTGCCTCGTAAACTCAAACATTTTCTCCTGGTTCATTAATAAACTTAATTTTTAACTCATAACCTGACATATTCTTTTTCCTGGCTCAGTAAACTTAATTCTTGCCTTATAAACTCAAATATTGCTTTTCTTGGCCTAACAAACTTAATTCTTGCCTCGTAAACTCAAACATTGCTTTTCTTGGCCTAACAAACTTAATTCTTGCCTCATAAACTCAAATATTGCTTTTTTTGGCCTAACAAACTTAATTCTTGCCTCATAAACTCAAATATTGTTTTTCTTGGCCTAACAAACTTAATTCTTGCCTCGTAAACTCAAACATTTTTTCCTGGTTCGTTAATAAACTTAATTTTTTACTCCTAACCTGAAATATTCTTTTTCCCGGCTCAGTAAACTTAATTCTTGCCTCATAAACTCAAATATTGCTTTTCTTGGCCTAACAAACTTAATTCTTGCCTCGTACACTCAAACATTTTTTCCTGGTTCGTTAATAAACTTAATTTTTAACTCATAACCCGACATATTCTTTTTCCTGGCACGGTAAACTTAATTCTTCTTTCATAAACTCAAATATTGCTTTTCTTGGCCTAACAAACTTAATTCTTGCCTCATAAACTTAAATATTGCATTTCCTGGCTTGATACACTTAATTCTTGCCTCATAAACTCAAATATTGCTTTTCCTGGCTTGATACACTTAATTCTTGCCTCATAAACTCAAATATTGCTTTTCTTGGCCTAACAAACTTAATTCTTGCCTCATAAACTCAAACATTTTCTCCTGGTTCATTAATAAACTTAATTTTTAACTCCTAACCTCACATATTCTTTTTCCTGGCTCAGTAAACTTAATTCTTGCCTCATAAACTCAAATATTCCTCTTCCTGGCTCAAAAATTTAATTCTTGTCTCGTAAATTCAAATGTTGCTTTTCCTGGCTTGATACACTTAATTCTTGCCTCATAAACTCAAATATTCCTCTTCCTGGCTCAATAAATTTAATTCTTGTCTCGTAAATTCAAATGTTGCTTTTCCTGGCTTGATACACTTAATTCTTGCCTCATAAACTCAAATATTGCTTTTCTTGGCCTAACAAACTTAATTCTTGCCTCGTAAACTCAAACATTTTCTCCTGGTTCATTAATAAACTTAATTTTTAACTCATAACCTGACATATTCTTTTTCCTGGCTCAGTAAACTTAATTCTTGCCTTATAAACTCAAATATTGCTTTTCTTGGCCTAACAAACTTAATTCTTGCCTCGTAAACTCAAACATTGCTTTTCTTGGCCTAACAAACTTAATTCTTGCCTCATAAACTCAAATATTGCTTTTTTTGGCCTAACAAACTTAATTCTTGCCTCATAAACTCAAATATTGTTTTTCTTGGCCTAACAAACTTAATTCTTGCCTCGTAAACTCAAACATTTTTTCCTGGTTCGTTAATAAACTTAATTTTTAACTCATAACCCGACATATTCTTTTTCCCGGCTCGGTAAACTTAATTCTTGCCTCATAAACTCAAATATTGCTTTTCTTGGCCTAACAAACTTAATTCTTGCCTCGTAAACTCAAACATTTTTTCCTTGTTCGTTACTAAACTTAATTTTTAACTCCCAACCTGACATATTCTTTTTCCTGGCTCGGTAAACTTAATTCTTGCCTTATAAACTCAAATATTGCTTTTCTTGGCCTAACAAACTTAATTCTTGCCTCGTAAACTCAAACATTTTTTCCTGGTTCGTTACTAAACTTAATTTTTAACTCCCAACCTGACATATTCTTTTTCCTGGCTCAGTAAACTTAATTCTTGCCTCATAAACTCAAATATTGCTTTTCTTGGCCTAACAAACTTAATTCTTGCCTCATAAACTCAAATATTGCTTTTCTTCGCCTAACAAACTTAATTCTTGCCTCATAAACTCAAACATTGCTTTTCTTGGCCTAACAAACTTAATTTTTGCCTCGTAAACTAAAAAATTCCTTTCTCCTGACTCGATTAATTTTTAACTTCTAACCTCAAATATTCTTTTCCTGATTTTCAATGTAGAGCATTCACATTTCTCTTAACTCCCAAAGATATAGGGTAGTGTACATTAGCTTGTTTGTTCACTATGACATCAAGTAAAATAATAATAGAAAAAAAAGAAAGAAAAGAAGAAGAAAAAAAAGCAGAAGGGTTACGACTGACTTTCAGACATAAACAAAGATTACAGCTCCTGATTACACACTTATTTATGATTTAGTGATATAATAAACTTTTTTAATTGACTCCTAAATACGTGCGGCTGTGTTCTTTTGTAAATAATAGATAAGAAATACTAGATAGGGGGAAACTAGCTTGTTTTTCCATTACAGCATGAAGGAAAAGACATAAAAATAAGTAAATAAATAAAGAAAAGAAATAAAAATCTGCTGACTCAATAATACGAAACAATTTAACCCTTTGACTCTTAAACACGTGTGGCTGTTTGTTCTTTCGTGAACATCAATGAAAATAATGCAAACTTAATGAAATAAAGCCAAGTATTTGTCACTACAGAGTCTGACATGTAGTGAAGAATGATGAGCTTAACATAACATAGTGAACACAAGGTTATTTACACTCACCCTCTCTCTGCCTGTCACAACTCAACAAAAGCTCTTGAGGAAAATATGACTAATGTAATGAAATAAACCCATATATTTGTCATTACACAGCCTGACTTGTAGTGAAGATCAGTAAGAGTTTAACAGACAATACAAGGATATTTTCACTCAGTCTCTCTGCGTCCATCACAGCAAATGAACGAAAGCTGTTTAAAAGGGCAATATAGCGCTGTATAACTAAGCATGCTGAAAAAAAAGTGTCCATTGTACCTATCAACAGTCTAACACCTAAACACTCCCTCGGTAAGGCAGAGAAATCAACGAAAGCCGGTACGCGAGAGATATGAAATTCGGTAACTTGTTCTGAGGAAAATAGAATGTTTGTATGGAGCAACATTGGGATAAATAACACCTACATGTACCTGTGTGTGTGTGTGTGTGTGTGTGTGTGTGTGTGTGTGTGTGTGTGTGTGTGTGTGTGTGTGTGTGTGTGTGTGTTTATGTCCATGAAGCTGTCTGTTTGTCTACCTATTAATCTGTCTATCTATCTGTGTGTGTGTGTGTGTGTGTGTGTGTGTGTCCATGAAGCTGTCTGTTTGTCTACCTATCAATCTGTCTATCTATCTATGTGTGTGTGTGTGTGTGTGTGTGTGTGTGTGTGTGTGTGTGTCTGTGTGTGTGTGTGTGTGTGTGTGTGGGCACTAAAACATGCCACAACACATCACAGGCAGCCTAGGGTACAGCAAGTGTCAGGCAACCCTCTCACTAATGTAGTGGACACGGCCGGGCGGAGGTGGTGATGCTGGTGATGCTGACACGAACAATAACAAGTGGAGTCTAACAATGTATTCTGAAGGACAAGTAGAATATTCTCTCCCTTATACTTCAAAATGCTATCCTTTCCTTTATTCTTTCAAATGTAACCTTCCCTTCATCCGTGTATTCTCAAACACTATTCTCTCTCTCTCTCTCTCTCTCTCTCTCTCTCTCTCTCTGTCAACACTGTTTTCTCAAGGCCACAGAGATGACCAGCCAGGATTTCAAGGGTGTTTCTCAAGTTTGTAATGTAGAAATGTTGTTAATCTGTCACTAGAACCTTAAAAACAGCGTTGCAAACCCACTGTCTCTCTGTCAACACTGTTTTCTCAAGGCCACAGCTGAATTTTCAAGAGTGTTTCTCCAGTTAGTAATGTAGAAATATTAATCTGTCACTAGAACCTTAAAAACACCCTTGCAAACCCTATCTCTCTAAACACACCTGTACCTATTTTAAGCCTTCCAAATGCACAAATGATCAATAAAATGGAGTATATTTTTTAACTTATTCTTCCAAACATATATTTTTTTCCTTTATTCCATCAACAGTAATATTCCTTCAGACATGTTACAGTTTCTCTCTCACAATCTCTTCCAAACATTCATTAAAGTGCTTTTTCTTAGTCTCTTAAACATAACCTTTCCAAAACACTGCCTCATATCTCTCTCTCTCTCTCTGAAGCTTTTAAACAAACAATCTTTATCAAAACACACCAAAATCTTTAATAATCTTAAACATAACCTTTCTAAAACATTGCTTCATCTCTCTCTCTCTCTCTCTCTGAAGCTTTTAAACATACAATCCTTATCAGAACACACCAAAATCTTTAATAATTTTGAATGTAACCTTACAAAACACTGTCTCGTCTCTCTCTCTCTCTCTGAAGCTTTTAAACATACAATCCTTATCAAAACACACCAAAATCTTTAATAATTTCGAACATAACCTTACAAAACACTGCCTCGTATCTCTCTCTCTCACTCTCTTTCTCTCTCTCTGTAGCTTCCAAACGTACAGTCTTCACTAAAACGTAAAGCCCATTTCAAACACGATACTCAAAAGCTCATGTCAACTCTGCAAGACTCCACTGTGCCTGTCGTAACTAGCCAAGACGTTTGCTGAGGCGGTAATACGTAAAGTTGTTAGGTTAGGTTAGCTCTTGTGTGTGTGTTTGTGTGTTTACGTGATGTTTGTTTATGTTGAGGCAATGTCGTGTAAGGTTGTTAGGTTAGGTTTTGTGTGTGTGTTTGTGTGTTTACATGTTTGTTTGTGCTGAGGCGATATTGTGTAAGGTTGTTAGGTTACGTTAGGTTAGGTTAGGTTAGGTTTTGTGTGTGTGTTTGTGTGTATAGATATTATTTGTTTGTATGTTTTTTTTTTCTTTCTTTCACTGCAGTTTTGTTTTGTTTTATTTATTTATTTATTTATTTGTTTTTATTGTAATTTTTTCTATGTCTTATTTTATTTTGTTATTTATTTATTTATTTTTTATTATTTTTTTTCTGTATCTATTTTATTTTATTTATTTTTATTGTCTTTTTTTAAATTTTACCACGTGTTATTCACTACCTATTAATTTATTTTTGCTATATTTTTCTATAACTTATTTATCTTTATTACATCACAACATATTAATTGATAGATTTTTCTTGATTATCTTCTTATTTTTTTTCTCTCTCTCTCTTCCTTCCTTCCTTCCTCTCTTTCACAATTAATAACTTCTCATATTTCATTCTGCATTATTCCTCTTTTATTTATTCCTTCATAATTGTTAAGTCTGCATACACATATTCTTTCACTTATTATTTTCCTTTTTCAGTTTCTCCTTTATTTGTTATGCTTTTTCTTTCAACGCAGCTTTTATCTATCTATTCATTCTATTTTATTTCATTTTCTCTCTATTTTTTTTTTTAAATCATATCTTTCCTCTTTGTTTATTTACTTCATTACGTATGTCAATTTTTTTATTTATTTATTTATTTATTTTTTTGTTTATGCAACTTGTTCCTTTTTTCATCTATTTCCTCAAAGACTTGGGTCAACACAGTGCTACACAACTCGGCATCACAACACTGGATGATCTTAATGCTAGCTCACTCTTCTCTCTCAAGTGTCATTCCCGTTACATCCACAACTAGTGATCTATCTTTAAAAATAAATAGATAAATAAATAAGAATAAAAATAAAAGCCTAACACTTTATTGGTAATTGTTGACGCAAATCTTGAAAAACCTGACTACATAAAATGCCTAACACTTCCGTATCTCATTTGATAATATTGTTACCTCTATTTTTTTATTGATAATTGTTGATGCAAAGGTTGATCTTGAAAAACCTGACTTTGTATATAAAAAACCTAACACTTCCGTATCTCATTTGATAATATTGTTACCTCTATTTTTTTATTGATAATTGTTGACGCAAATCTTGACCTTGAAAAACCTCTGTATATAAAATGCCTAACACTTCGGTACCTCATTTGATAATACTGTAAGTTACACCACTCACTTCTTATTGATAATTGTTGACGCAAATCGTAATCTTGAAAAACACTTGATTCTTCTAGTACAAACACTGGCAAACAGTTCCGCAGCGCTACACTTGATGATAACACAAGTTTTGTCACTCGAATTTTAAAGACAACTGTTTACGCAAATGTTCGTCTTGAAAAACACTGCAGAAAACAGCCCTTTAGAAAAAAAAATGTAATTCTTTTGATACACACACTGTTAAACAGCTCAAAATCCTTACAGCTGATGATATTACAAGTACATCACACATCTCCTTGCAATATATAGCCAATAGGTAGACGACTGTTAAGCTTTCCCTCTAATTTTCTTACGTACAAACAGACAGACGCATCACAACAGTGGCCTTGCTCATCAACTGCATAGCTCAAGTTATTTATTTATTTATTTTCAAGATATAAATCCTTTTTTTTTTTTTAATTAATGCTTGGAAAGGTGGTTCTCTCTCTCTCTCTCTCTCTCTCTCTCTCTCTCTCTCTCTCTCTCTGCCAATACACACAAAATACATCAAAACATGAAATACACAATAAATAAAGATATGGTAACTTATGCTATACTAACACACATACACACACACACTTGTAAATATGTGTGTGTGTGTGTGTGTGTGTGTGTGTGTGTGTGTGTGTGTGTGTGATAGTGAAAGTTTAAACATATGAAAAAGTAAACAATGTATGTATGTATGTATGTATGTATGTATGAAATTATCCTATCAAAAAATAAACAAATAAATAAAAACTGATCAAAAAAAATATAGAAAAAAAATTACTTGCAAAAAAAAAGAGGAGGAAAATTCAATTCAATATCGAAAAAAAAAATTAAATGATGTACAAGTTTAAAAATATATGAAACACGACACAACACGAGTGACGCGAAGATGCATAAGCGCAACGAACAAAACAAAATCCAGAAACGACGCAATAAGCAACAAAATAACACAGAAAAAGAAAGAAAAAAGAAAGAAAAAGTAAAAAAAAATAATAAAAACAATAATAATCTAGCAAAAATAACATAGAAGAGGAGAAAGAAAAGAGGAAAATAACAATAATAACAATAATAATCACATAACAAAAAAGATAAAAAAAAAATAATAATAATAATAATTCAGATTAATACAACCTTAAAAACTACAAGTCAGACAAAACATCATTAAAACAACCTTACTTCAACTACAATAAAGACATCTGAAAAACACTTTGCTAATTAAGAATAAATGAAACAATAAATTATGCAGAAAGTCACATCAACCTCCCCCCCCCCCTCTCTCTCTCTCTCTCTCTCTCTCTCTCTCTCTCTCTCTCTCTCTCTCTCTCTCTCTTTCTCTAATATGACAATATACCAGTGAATGATGTAGGCAAAGGACACACACCGGTATAGGCTCACCTCTCCCCGCCCCCGCCTTGCATCACCCGGGCAGCAGAGGGGGCCAGGTTAGCAGCAGCAGCAGCAGCAGCAGCCACCTCCTCTTCCTCCTCCTTCTTCTTCTCCTCTTCCCTGCGGACCAACTCATCGGCCGCTGCTTGCTCTTCAAACAGGAATATACTTTCTTTCTTGTCCTTTGTGTTGTAGACGTCAATTCTGTAAGGAGGAGGAGGAGGAGGAGGTGAAGAAAAGGAATATGAATGAATGGAGGAAGAGAACACAAGAACATAAGAACATAATAAATAAGGGAAGGTGCAAGAAGCGAGCAGGTTTACACGCGGCAGTCCCTGTATGAACACACTACCTATTTCCATCTGTTATCCCCAGCCATAAACTTGTTTAATCTTCTCTTAAAGCTCTCTAGTGTCCCACCACTAACTACATCATTACTGAGTCCGTTCCACTCATCTACCACTATTTGAGAACCAATTTTTTCCTATCTCCTTCCTAAACCTAAATTTTTCAATTTAGATAGATAGGAGGAGATAGAAGAGAAAGGAAGGAAAGAAAGAAGGAAAGGGTGATAAAGACAAGGAGGAGGAAGAGAGGATAGAAGGAAGAATGGAAAAGTTTACGATTAATCAACTGAACAACAACAACAACAACAAAGATAATATATAAACAGTTACATAGCCATAACCTGTCAGCCAAGGCACTAAATACATCTGACCGTAAGATACCTCAGACTTAAATCTCTCATTTGTGAGAAGAGATGACTTTTCTCGTGGTAAACTATAAAGCTTATTCTGCACAGTAGAATGTGTGGGAATGAGGGGGGGAAGAGAAGGGTGATGAGAACAAAAACAAAAGTGTAAGAATTATTAATTAGATACAAGCAAATGTACCTCAAAAAGAATATATTTTCTAAAACGAACAGGAACAAGAACAGACACGAAACAGAGAAACAAAACAAAACAAAACAAGAATGAGCAATGAGAACAACAACAACAACAACAACAACAACAACAGCACGCACGTACTTGTCGTAAATGATGCCGTGGAGTCCGACCTTCTTGAGAAACTTGATATTTTCCTGGTCGTTGTTGTGGTCGCCCCAGCAAAACACGATCAGGTTGTGTTCCATGGCCGCAGTAATCTGGCTGGGGTCACGCATCAAGTCCTCTGTGTGCACGTTGATGCCCTGTGGTGTGTGAGGTCAGGTTAGGTGAGGTTAGGAAGGAAGGAAGGAAGGATACATAAATAGAAGGATGGAAGGAAGAAAAGAATAAAGGAAAGAAAAAAGAATGAAAGATAAAAGGAAGTAAAGAAGGATGGAAGGGAAGAAACAATTGTACAAGTTTCTTATACAAATAACCCTTTCTCTCTCTCTCTCTCTCTCTCTACAACCACCAAACGCAACACACGTCACACATAAACACACCCTAAAGATCTCTACCCACACTCCCTTACCAAAACCCTCACACCAACACACACACAGACACACACACACACAACACTATCTACCCTCTCTCTTACCAGAATATCAGCATTGACAGCATAGAGAATAGCTTGCTGTACACTGTTCGTCCTCTGGTCCTCGTAGGGTGGCCAGACCTCGGAGACGCCCTGAGTAAGGAACATAACCGGGTATCTGTTCTGCTTCAGCCTCAGCATCGTGCAGATATCGGGGTGGAAGCAGGAAAACACAATCTTCCTCTTGTCGGAGTGCTCCAGTATCATCTGCGGGGAGGGACGGGAGAGAGAGAAGGCACTGAGAGAGAGGTTAGGGCTGTGTAGGGGAGTAAAAGGCTGGGGAGGAAATTCTGTGTCATTTTCATTGTGTTTTTTTTGGTTTTTCAGGTTTCTAATGGGTTTTGTGGCAGCTTCTTCATCTTTCGTTGTGTTTATTGGTGTTTTTCAGGTTTGTAATGGTGTTGTGGCAGCTGCTTCATCTTTAATTGATTGTGTTTTTTGGTGTTTTCGGGTTTATGATGGATTTTGTGGCAGATACTTCATTTTTCGTGTTTATTGGTGTTTTTCAGGTTTGTAATGGTGTTGTGGCAGCTACATAATTTTTTTGTACTTATTTCACTAACTTAACCAAGCAGCATTACGACCGTGTTTCTTTGGTCACCGCTACAGAAGGTGTTAGATACACATTCTTTGGGGCATAAAAATGGACTAGACTCAGTAGTAGAACCAAATTTAGCTGTACATTGTGTGGTTTTGGATGGATTTATCGGTGTTTTAGTATGTTTTGTGGCGTTTTGGGGTGTTTTGGGGAGTTTTGGGGTATTTTTGACATTTTTAAGGGAGTTCTAGCTGGGCTTTTTAGGGTGTTTTTGAGGTTTTTTGGATTTTTAAAGGGGTTCTGTGAGGTTCTGGCTCTTTTTTTGTTTTTGGGTTTTAAAGGATGTTCTGTGAGTTCCTGGCTGGTGTTTTTTTGGTGTTTTGACAGTGTTTTGACAGTGTTTGGAGTGTTTTAAAGTGATTTTTTTTCTGTAGGGGTTTCAAGTGTCTTTTTAAGCCTTTCAAAACTTTTAAACTGAATTAACAAGGATTAGACAGACAGACGCAGACACACACACCTTAACAATCAAATCAAGAAAGTAATCAAGTTTGAAATGACTCAGTAATGCAAAAAATAGAACACACAAACAAACAAACAAACAAGCAGACAAACCTTAATAATCAAATCGAGGAAATGATTAAGTTCAAACGGGTGCTGAAGTTCATACGTCCCATCTCTCATCTGCATTGTCCACTTCACCTCCACACTGAACCCACAGGTATGGGGCACCACCTCCAGGGCCTTCTGCAGAGTGGGGAAGGGCTGGTGATCCTCAAAGTCCTCATCCTGGAATTTACTCAACCCTTTCTCCTTCTTGTGGTACACCTGGGGAGGGGCATGAGAGGTCACTGGGATTAGCAAAGGTGTTTTTCTTAGGTTAGGGAAATTTCTGGGGTGTTTTGGGTAGGTTAGGGAAGTTTTCAGGGTGTTTTTGTTGGGCTAGGTTGGGTTGGGTTAGGTTAGGTTAGGTTAGGTTAGGTTAGGTTGGGTTGGGTTAGGTTAGGTTGGGTTAGGTTAGGTTGGGTTAGGGGTGTGAAAATGGATTTGAGTTAGGTTAGGTTACTGCAGTGGTTTCCAACCTTTTCAAATTCTCGTTCCCCCTTCATTAAATGGCACAAGTCAGAGATAAAAAATGATACAATAGATAATTATGTAAGTATTCCTTAGTTACTTAGTAGCATTTGAAATCATTTATAATTGTATTTAGACAATAACATTTCATAATTCATATCTGAAATGTTTTCTCAATACTTAACCAATTGTGTATTCCATCAAAACC
Organism: Scylla paramamosain; assembly: GCF_035594125.1. NCBI lineage: Eukaryota > Metazoa > Arthropoda > Malacostraca > Decapoda > Portunidae > Scylla > Scylla paramamosain. Next base: position 1,374,168 of record NW_026973668.1, read on the forward strand.
AATAATGTTGATATGTAATCATCTACTAAGTCATTTGTCTACTTTATAAAGTGCTTACGCCCCCCTGCCAGCCCTTCCTGCCCCCTTAGGACGGCGCGCCCCACGGCTTGGAAACCACTGGGTTAATGTGTGTTTGAGAGAGAGAGAGAGAGAGAGAGAGAGAGAGAGAGAGAGAGAGAGAGAGAGAGAGAGAGAGAGAGAGAGAGAGAGAGAGAGAGAAATAACAAAACGAAAAATAAACAAAAAATAACAATAATAACAAAAACAAGAAAAAACACCCAGAGAGAGAGAGAGAGAGAGAGAGCTATCTTTACCATCAGGAAATAGATCCACAATCGGGATGGTGGGGGGGTCAGTCTGCTTGAGTTCCCCCTTTCCTCCTCCTCCTCCTCCTCCTGCTCCTCCTCCTCCTGCTCCTCCTGCTCCTCCCTTCTTCTTCTTGTTCCTCTTCTTCTTCTTGCTGGCACCGCCTTCACCCTCAACCTAATAATAATAATAATAATAATAATAATAATAATAACAATAATAATAATAATAATAATAACAATAATAATAATAATAATAACAATAATAATAATAATAATGTTTTTTTTTCATTTTAGGTCAATATGATATCGAATTTATTATATAGTTGTCAATTTGTGGTAGTAGTAGTAGTAGTAGAAGAAGTAGAAGTGGTAGTAGCAATGGTAGTAGTAGTAGTAGTAGTAGTAGAAGTGGTAGTAGCAATGGTAGTAGTAGTAGTAGTAGTAGTAGTAGTAGTAGTAGTAGTAGTAGTAGTAGTAGTAGTAGTAGTAGAAGAAGAAGAAAACATTTATTACCTTGAGAGGCTGAAAAGTAAAACAAAATATACTGTAATAATTTGCAACAACAACAACAACAACAACTTAATCCTAATAAAATATATACACACTTATCACCACCACCACCACCACCACAACAACAACAACAACAACAACAACCAGGCCAGGCTCACCTCCTCGTCAGGATGCAGTGTGTTGCTGTATTTGTTCCTATACTATAATAAAAAGCTGGCAGTTGTGTGGTGAGCAAGTCTGTCAGTCTCATTCATATGCGACTAACTGGAACACTGCAACACGTGAATAGTGCAGGTATTGTGAGAGTAATGAGATGTTTAGTCAGGCGTACACCTCTGAATAAAAGCATTAGAACCAAACACTTTCTATCTCTTGCTTCACACACACCTATCTCTCGCTGTCTTTCACCCCACATTACCCTTTCTCTATATTCTTTATTTCCCCACTCTTATCTCTCTGACCCGTTCTGTTCCAAGCAAGAGGGTCACGCACTTTCTATCTCTCGCTGTCTTTCACCCCACATTACCCTCTCTCTATATTCTTTATTTCCCCACTCATCTCTCTGACCCGTTCTGTTCCAAGCAAGAGGGTCACGCACTTTCTATCTCTCGCTGTCTTTCAACTCATAATTCCCTCTCTCTCTATATATATTGTTCTTTACTCTCCGTTCCGTTCCGTTCTGTTCCAAGCAAGAGGGTCACACACGCACTTTATCTCTTGTTCCACACACCTTCTATCTCTCGCTGTCTTTCATCCCATAATTCCCTCTCTCTCTATATATATTATTATTTACTTTCCCTTTTCTCTTTTCGTTTCATTCCGTTCCGTTCCAAGCAAGAGAAGGACAAGAGTCTTCCTGTTCCTTCTACCGAGTCATCAATGGATTACAGCGGCCCGTCTCTGGTAACATTGCAACACACTGTTTAATTATGTACTTTATTTTATTTTAATGGACTGATAGATATTAAGACTTAGTAAATTGTATTCTTGTTTTTTTTTTATGTTGATATTTTAGTTTACATAAATAAAGAATTTTTATTATTAGATTGGATAAAATATGTAGTTTGTTTTATTTTAGCAGGCTGATAAATGTTAAAGGTTTGTGATTTGTGTAGTTTTATTTCATCTTTTTTTTTGCTTCCGTTCGTCAATACTGGCTTGTCTGTGGTGGTGTGTGCACTGCTGCATCACCACCATCACCACACACGTCTCAATGGTGTCCCCTTCATCTTACGCCACCAACACCACAAACACCATCACTTGATAACAACAAACACACACCGTCTACACGTCCACTAATAATAATAATCATCATAATAATAATGATAACAACAACAACAACAACAACAATAACAACAATAATAATAATAATAATAATAATAATAATAATAATAATAATAATCCTGGCTTCATCACTATCTGTATAATGAAAGGCAAGGCAACACACACACACACACACACACACACACACATATATATATATATATATATATATATATATATATATATATATATATATATATATATATATATATATATATATATATATATATATATATATATATATATATATAATACACACACACACACACACACACACACACACACACACTCCAGCAGGAGGGGGTGGGGTGGGGTGGGGTGGGGGCGGATGGTCTGTGTCTGGGTCGAGGCGGTGGGCCCGGTTGATGACGTCACACCTTACTTACGTACGTACGTACGTATTTCATTTTGAAAATGGCCATTGTCAAAAAGGCAGCTGGACACGAATGCTGTATATATTCTGACTCGTCATACACTCAAACTAATTAATCAAATATCAAAATATTTCCAGGCTGAGTAATAACAAAAATATTTCCACAAACATCCTGAAAAAAGTGTTGGAACTTTGACCTGCTTAAACACGATTCTAGAGCCCACAAATTTGATTCACCAGGAACGGAAAACACTTCAAAAAATCTGAATTATTTTTACAAACAACCAAAACTTAGTCGGAAGCTGAAATAAAGAAATAAATATTTAAAAAATGTCAACTTTTGCACCTTTAACGGGGCTCTAAATCATTCTTAAAGGCCACGTATTTAACTTATCAGGAGCACAAAACACTTTAACAATCATAAACTATTTTTACAAACCATAAACACTTCACTACAAGCTCTAATTAAAAACCAAAGATACCGGGATGCAAAAATATAACGGAAATTCGGCTCTTATTTACGTCACAGACAACCTCAAAATCAACGCTTTTCACTCAACACAAGAGTCAAAAACACTTCAAATACAACAAAATATTTTTACAAACCATAAAAACTTACTTAGAAGCCGAAATAAATTAACCGAGAAAAAATAAAATATTACTGGAACCTGACAAGCTGGGACAGGCAGGCCATCATGGCGGCGATGACGTCACGCAATCGCCACTTCACCTCACTCTGCCTTTATTACACCCAAACCAGATAATGGCGGATATATCTGAGTAGCGGATATGAAAGGTTAGGCGTGTGGCTCCACTTTGTGACGTGTCTGGCTTGTAATAAGTGACACATGAAGCAGATAATGGCCGAAAGATGGGCACCGCCTCAGCTGGCTCGTTTGTTTACATATCGAAAACTTGAATTTTAGCGCCTTTTTAAGGGTTTTGAACCTCCTGCAGGTGTTAATTCATTGATATTGTGTCCTGGGGGTTAGGTTAGCGTAGGTTAGGACGAGTTAGGACCGTCAAGTACTGAGCAATCTATCATATCAAAACTAACACTCTTGCCTTCACTGTGTCACTGCTGTCAGTCACTTCCAAGCCTTGTGTCAGTCACTGCAGCCTGTGTACACATTGTTTACTGTCTCTCCACAACACAGGGTATATCCAAGCCTTGTGTCAGTCACTGCAGCCTGTGTACACATTGTTTACTGTCTCTCCACAACACAGGGTATATCCAAGCCTTGTGTCAGTCACTGCAGCCTGTGTACACATTGTTTACTGTCTCTCCACAACACAGGGTATATAGAACACATCACTGTAGATCACACACAATTGCAACCCATTACTGCCTGAACACACGCAAATATTACTTAAAACAACCCATTAGACACTCACCTACATCACCACCACGGAGACAATGTGAGCGACCGTGAGTGACCGCTCCGTGACTGACTGACTGCCACCCTTGTAGGACGCTCGGCCGAAACAAAGATGAAGATCATATATTAGTACTGATGTCTGTCTAGCACTAAAATAAAGGGAAAAATCATGCTGTAATGTTCAGGGACGTTAGTGAGGGGTAAAATAGTGCAGATTACTTAGAATTTAGACGTGAATGGCCGAGGGAAAATAGATAAATAAATAAATGAATAGTAAAGTTAGCATTGATACTTGAATGGGCGAGGGGAAATAAACAAGTGAATATTTCTTAGTTAGCACTGAGATGTGAATGGGCCAAGAGAAAATAAACAAATGAAAACTGTTGAAAAAATGCCAGAGAGAGAGAGAGAGAGAGAGAGAGAGAGAGAGAGAGAGAGAGAGAGAGAGAGAGAGAGAGAGAGAGAGAGAGAGAGAGAGAGAGAGAGAGAGAGAGATGATTTGAAGCACTTCCATCTATAAAAAAGATAAATAAATAAATAAATAAATAAAAGTAAATAAATTATAAATAAACTAAACTTAATCAGTCAGTCAGTCATTCACACAGTCAGCTGGTTACAGTCAGTCAGTCAGTCAGTCAGTCATTCAGTCAGTTAGTCAGTCAGTCAATCAGTCAGTCAATCACTCAGTCAGTCTGTCAGTCAATCACTCAGTCAGTCAGTCAGCCAGCCAGCCAGCCAGTCAGTCAGCCAATCAGTCAGTCAGTCAGTCAATCAGTCAGTCAGTCAGTCACCCAGGCACACTCCCAGCAAGTCAACAACAGCATCAACAAAAACAACAACAACAACAATGTAAAAGGAAACAATTAGTATTTTCATCAATTTTATTTATACATATTTTCTTTGCATACGTTTTTCCGAATAGCGCGGAAACGAAACGACACGAGAGAAAAATAAAGAAAGAAAACGGAACGCGAGGTTGAACACGAACGACAGAGGCGGTGCAGGAGAGATTAGCCCAGTGAATTAATTGAAAGAATAGCAAAACTGAGTGAGAGGATGAGAAGACTGGATACACAGACAACTGCTTAAGATAATAAATGAACTGTAAAAGAAGATAAACTGATAAAATAAAGTGCTGAGGATGGATTTGAAGGGAGAAAGTGAAGTTGTATAGGAAATAATATATACAAGGAATTAATTTGGAGGTAAAAAAAGATGAGATGAAAATTAAAGACAGGAGCAAACATATAGGAGAATTAATTTGAAAGATAAAATAAAAAAGAAGAAGAGATTAATAACTAGGAGAAATAAAGGAAATAAAAAGAGAAGAGGAGAAGGAGGAGGTGAAAAAGATACAAGCTAAAAAAAAATAATAATAAATAATAAATGAATAAAGAAAGAAAGAATTACTTGAAAGAATTAAAAAAAATCAATACAAATGAAAGATAAGCATACAAATTATCTTACAAAAAAAAAAATGTAAAGAATGAAGAGAAAATAAATAAGCAAATAAATAAAAAAAATAACACAGAAGATATATAACAATCGCAGCATACACAAACGACTCGGACGAATAAAATACACGAAAATACACACACAAAAAAAAAAAAAAAGCCCCCAGCACATCATCATCACCGCAGCGGGGCAAATACTGCAAGCCGATTGGTCAGCATTTTTATTTGTGCAGAAGCTCTAAGCCGTCTGAAAGAATGCTGTACTGCTCCGGGTAATATTGTAAGCTTATTCTTTTTCCCGATGCACTGATAAAACTTTAAATCTTTACTCTTAAGCTGGTTTCTTCTTTCTCGGACTCCGTAATGTGATAAACTTGATTCTTGCCTTGTAAACACCATTTATTTTTTTATTTTTGGGCTTGTTAAACTTAATTCTTGCCTCGTAAACTTAAATATTGTTTTTCCTGGCTTGATACACTTAATTCTTGCCTCATAAACTCAAATATTCCTCTTCCTGGCTCAATAAATTTAATTCTTGTCTCGTAAACTCAAATATTGCTTTTCCTGGCTTGATAAACTTAATTCTTGCCTCTTAAACTCAAATATTCCTCTTCCTGGCTCAATAAATTTAATTCTTGTCTCATAAACTCAGATATTGTTTTTCCTTGCTTGATACACTTAATTCTTGCTTCATAAACTCAAATATTCCTCTTCCTGGCTCAATAAATTTAATTCTTCTCACGTAAATTCAAATGTTGCTTTTCCTGGCTTGATACACTTAATTCTTGCCTCATAAACTCAAATATTCCTCTTCCTGGCTCAATAAATTTAATTCTTGTCTTGATACACTTAATTCTTGCCTCATAAACTCAAATATTCCTCTTCCTGGCTTGATACACTTAATTCTTGCCTTATAAACTCATTGTTTTTCCTGGCTTGATAAAATTTAATTCTTGTCTCATAAACTTAAATACTGTTTTTCCTGGCTTGATACACTTAATTCTTGCCTCATAAACTCAAATATTCCTCTTCCTGGCTCAATAAATTTAATTCTTGTCTTGTAAACTCAAATATTGCTTTTCCTGGCTTGATACACTTAATTCTTGCCTCTTAAACTCAAATATTGTTTTTCCTGGCTCAATAAATTTAATTCTTGCCTCATAAACTCAAATATTGCTTTTCCTGGCTTGATACACTTAATTCTTGCTTCATAAACTCAAATATTCCTCTTCCTGGCTCAATAAATTTAATTCTTGCCTCTTAAACTCAAATATTGCTTTTCCTTGCTTGATACACTTAATTCTTGCTTCATAAACTCAAATATTCCTCTTCCTGGCTCAATAAATTTAATTCTTGCCTCTTAAACTCAAATATTGCTTTTCCTGGCTTGATACACTTAATTCTTGCCTCATAAACTCAAATATTCCTCTTCCTGGCTCAATAAATTTAATTCTTGCCTCATAAACTCAAATATTGCTTTTCTTGGCTTGATACACTTAATTCTTGCCTCATAAACTCAAATATTCCTCTTCCTGGCTCAATAAATTTAATTCTTGTCTCATAAACTCAAATATTGCTTTTCTTGGCTTGATACACTTAATTCTTGCCTCATAAACTCAAATATTCCTCTTCCTGGCTCAATAAATTTAATTCTTGTCTTGTAAACTCAAATGTTGCTTTTCCTGGCTTGATACACTTAATTCTTGCCTCATAAACTCAAATATTGTAAGCTTATTCTTTTTCCCAATGCACTGATAAAACTTTAAATCTTTACTCTTAAGCTGGTTTCTTCTTTCTCGGACTCCGTAATGTGATAAACATGATTCTTGCCTTGTAAACACCATTTATTTTTTTATTTTTGGGCTTGTTAAACTTAATTCTTGCCTCGTAAGCTTAAATATTGTTTTTCCTGGCTTGATACACTTAATTCTTGCCTCATAAACTCAAATATTCCTCTTCCTGGCTCAATAAATTTAATTCTTGTCTTGTAAACTTAAATATTGTTTTTCCTGGCTTGATACACTTAATTCTTGTCTCTTCAACTCAAATACACCTAATTCTTGCCTTATAAACTCAAACATTGTTTTTCCTGGCTTCATAAAACTTAATTCTTGCCTCATAAACTCAAATATTCCTCTTCCTGGCTTGATAAATTTAATTCTTGCCTCATAAACTCAAATATTCCTCTTCCTGGCTCAATAAATTTAATTCTTATCTCTTAAACTCAAATATTGTTTTTCCTGGCTTGATAAAACTTAATTCTTGCCTCTTAAACTCAAATATTGCTTTTCCTGGCTCAATAAATTTAATTCTTGTCTTGTAAACTCAAATGTTGCTTTTCCTGGCTTGATACACTTAATTCTTGCCTCATAAACTTAAATATTGTTTTTCCTGGCTTGATACACTTAATTCTTGTCTCTTAAACTCAAATATTCCTCTTCCTGGCTCAATAAATTTAATTCTTGTCTTGTAAACTCAAATGTTGCTTTTCCTGGCTTGATACACTTAATTCTTGCCTCATAAACTCAAATATTCCTTTTCCTGGCTCAATAAATTTAATTCTTGTCTCGTAAACTCAAATATTGCTTTTCCTGGCTTGATAAACTTAATTCTTGCCTCATAAACTCAAATATTCCTCTTCCTGGCTCAATAAATTTAATTCTTGTCTCGTAAATTCAAATGTTGCTTTTCCTGGCTTGATACACTTAATTCTTGCCTCATAAACTCAAATATTGCTTTTCTTGGCCTAACAAACTTAATTCTTGCCTCGTAAACTCAAACATTTTCTCCTGGTTCATTAATAAACTTAATTTTTAACTCATAACCTGACATATTCTTTTTCCTGGCTCAGTAAACTTAATTCTTGCCTCGTAAACTCAAACATTGCTTTTCTTGGCCTAACAAACTTAATTCTTGCCTCATAAACTCAAATATTGTTTTTCTTGGCCTAACAAACTTAATTCTTGCCTCGTAAACTCAAACATTTTTTCCTGGTTCGTTAATAAACTTAATTTTTTACTCCTAACCTGAAATATTCTTTTTCCCGGCTCAGTAAACTTAATTCTTGCCTCATAAACTCAAATATTGCTTTTCTTGGCCTAACAAACTTAATTCTTGCCTCGTACACTCAAACATTTTTTCCTGGTTCGTTAATAAACTTAATTTTTAACTCATAACCCGACATATTCTTTTTCCTGGCACGGTAAACTTAATTCTTCTTTCATAAACTCAAATATTGCTTTTCTTGGCCTAACAAACTTAATTCTTGCCTCATAAACTTAAATATTGCTTTTCCTGGCTTGATACACTTAATTCTTGCCTCATAAACTCAAATATTGCTTTTCCTGGCTTGATACACTTAATTCTTGCCTCATAAACTCAAATATTGCTTTTCTTGGCCTAACAAACTTAATTCTTGCCTCATAAACTCAAACATTTTCTCCTGGTTCATTAATAAACTTAATTTTTAACTCCTAACCTCACATATTCTTTTTCCTGGCTCAGTAAACTTAATTCTTGCCTCATAAACTCAAATATTCCTCTTCCTGGCTCAAAAAATTTAATTCTTGTCTCGTAAATTCAAATGTTGCTTTTCCTGGCTTGATACACTTAATTCTTGCCTCATAAACTCAAATATTCCTCTTCCTGGCTCAATAAATTTAATTCTTGTCTCGTAAATTCAAATGTTGCTTTTCCTGGCTTGATACACTTAATTCTTGCCTCATAAACTCAAATATTGCTTTTCTTGGCCTAACAAACTTAATTCTTGCCTCGTAAACTCAAACATTTTCTCCTGGTTCATTAATAAACTTAATTTTTAACTCATAACCTGACATATTCTTTTTCCTGGCTCAGTAAACTTAATTCTTGCCTTATAAACTCAAATATTGCTTTTCTTGGCCTAACAAACTTAATTCTTGCCTCGTAAACTCAAACATTGCTTTTCTTGGCCTAACAAACTTAATTCTTGCCTCATAAACTCAAACATTTTCTCCTGGTTCGTTAATAAACTTAATTTTTAACTCCTAACCCGACATATTCTTTTTCCCGGCTCGGTAAACTTAATTCTTCTTTCATAAACTCAAATATTGTTTTTCTTGGCCTAACAAACTTAATTCTTGCCTCGTAAACTCAAACATTTTTTCCTGGTTCGTTAATAAACTTAATTTTTAACTCATAACCCGACATATTCTTTTTCCCGGCTCGGTAAACTTAATTCTTGCCTCATAAACTCAAATATTGCTTTTCTTGGCCTAACAAACTTAATTCTTGCCTCGTAAACTCAAACATTTTTTCCTGGTTCGTTACTAAACTTAATTTTTAACTCCCAACCTGACATATTCTTTTTCCTGGCTCGGTAAACTTAATTCTTGCCTTATAAACTCAAATATTGCTTTTCTTGGCCTAACAAACTTAATTCTTGCCTCGTAAACTCAAACATTTTTTCCTGGTTCGTTACTAAACTTAATTTTTAACTCCCAACCTGACATATTCTTTTTCCTGGCTCAGTAAACTTAATTCTTGCCTCATAAACTCAAATATTGCTTTTCTTGGCCTAACAAACTTAATTCTTGCCTCATAAACTCAAATATTGCTTTTCTTGGCCTAACAAACTTAATTCTTGCCTCATAAACTCAAACATTGCTTTTCTTGGCCTAACAAACTTAATTTTTGCCTCGTAAACTAAAAAATTCCTTTCTCCTGACTCGATTAATTTTTAACTTCTAACCTCAAATATTCTTTTCCTGATTCAATGTAGAGCATTCACATTTCTCTTAACTCCCAAAGATATAGGGTAGTGTACATTAGCTTGTTTGTTCACTATGACATCAAGTAAAATAATAATAGAAAAAAAAGAAAGAAAAGAAGAAGAAAAAAAAGCAGAAGGGTTACGACTGACTGCCAGACATAAACAAAGATTACAGCTCCTGATTACACACTTATTTATGATTTAGTGATATAATAAACTTTTTTAATTGACTCCTAAATATGTGCGGCTGTGTTCTTTTGTAAATAATAGATAAGAAATACTAGGTAGGGGGAAACGAGCTTGTTTTTCCATTACAGCATGAAGGAAAAGACATAAAAATAAGTAAATAAATAAAGAAAAGAAATAAAAATCTGCTGACTCAATAATACGAAACAATTTAACCCTTTGACTCTTAAACACGTGTGGCTGTTTGTTCTTTCGTGAACATCAATGAAAATAATGCAAACTTAATGAAATAAAGCCAAGTATTTGTCACTACAGAGTCTGACTTGTGGTGAAGAATGATGAGCTTAACATAACATAGTGAACACAAGGTTATTTACACTCACCCTCTCTCTGCCTGCCACAACTCAACACAAGCTCTTGAGGAAAATATGACTAATGTAATGAAATAAACCCATATATTTGTCATTACACAGCCTGACTTGTAGTGAAGATTAGTAAGAGTTTAATAGACAATACAAGGTTGTTTACACTCACCCTCTCTCTGCCTGTC